>NC_083769.1:24148813-24448813 GCF_963514075.1 Conger conger
AAGTTATGAGCATGACAAGTGAAGCAGCTGTTGAAAGAGCCAGGAAGCTGACATTAGCTGCTGGTAGAAATGTGTGTCATGCGCTTGGGAAAGACTGCTTTCATAAGCAATTCCAGCAAATGGGATTCCGAACAGAAACCGGCTGTTTCATTTTGATAAGCATTAATGGAGGTAGAGAGGAAACCCCATTTTGGAATCAAGCAGATATATTTCACACAGGAATGAAATGGTTTCCCAATTGTATAAAATCAGATTAAAACAGAGTTTGGGGTTGTTATTTCAATTAACTGTTTGAGCACACTTTGTTTCTGATTAGTCATCTGCACTAAGGAAGCAATTGAACTGTGTTAAATTGCTTCTTTAGTGCAGATATAAGAGAACTTTGGTGGGCATTAACAGGGCGTTGCTGCAAAAGAGCATGCCTGCTCAGTCAACCTATCCTGCATAAATCCAGGTTAATAATAATCATTTCTGTATCTAGTTTTGATTCTAGGCTTTTGATAGAGTCTGTTATTGGCGTTTGTCAACATGAGGACCAGAGCAGTGTCAGTGATACCTGTGGTTCTCATGTTGATAACAGACTCCAAATGCAATCAAAAACCTCAAATCAAAGATGGAAAGCTCTCTTATACCTGCACTAAGGAAGTGATTGAATACATCGGACTAATCAGAAAGACCTGCAAAGCCATTTGTCCTAAATATTATGTTGCCCTGAAATGGGGAGATTACGTGTAAAAAGTGTTGCAATTCGGTGAAACCAAAATGTAAAAAAAGATTATTTTATAAGTTGAAAATCTGCCCCTTAGAGAGTATAGAGCCAAATCAAAAAACTATGTTTTTGATCCAAGACTCACAGAGATCGTTGTATATATATATATATATATATATATATATATATATATATATATATATATATATATATATACAACGATCTCTGTGAGTCTTGGATCAAAAACATAGTTTTTTGATATATATATATATATATATAGGGTATATTCATGTTTCTGCACATTTTTCTATGAATTCTGATTTGATTTAGAAGGCATGTGATTAGAGTCAGGAAATGACAACCAATCCTGTTCTTTGCATTTTTACCATCATCCTTTGCTGTATGATGAAATTGAAGGTCAATGAAGCATGAGCCATATCTGATATTCAACAACTCTTTGAAGTGTCCCAGGCCAAGTTAAACACAATGCATACTTCAGCTTTGAGTCTTCTCCTTCTGGAACAGTTCATGAATTCCATGTATAGTAATGGTATTTTCTGGAAAAAGACTCAAGGTAAACTGGAAGTCTCATCAACATTAACACCATCTCTCTAGACACACTCTGCTATAATTCACCCCAATCTCGCACCAAGCTGTGACCTCAAATGAGAAAACTCTAGCAATCATTCAGAAATTACCATAAGCAATTACAACACGGCCTTCAAATACATCTCTGCCACTTGATGCTCTTAAACTTTCTTAATGTGTGCAAACAAACACAAATCAGGCTGTGTTGACCTGGATACATGATAATCATTATTTTGGGAAATAAGTATATATGTAAATAATGTCTAGACTTTGAACTCCTCTATAGAGTTATTTCTATATATTGACTGTTAGACACCCCCCCCCCACCCGTTTAAGGATATGTCCAATGAAACAGCTATTACAATTTCTCTTCAGTGGTTCTGACGAGCTGTGTGGTGTAATTATGTCAGGCTGCTTACAGCTTTATTACACAATCAGCAAGTATAATGAGGAACTTTTCAGAATGCCTCAAAAGTAATTGAGTTACTGCTACAGGAAATCCAATCAGATGTGCCAGTCATCAAAATAGCAATGAAAGAAACTTTGACTTTGACTGCGAGGGTGACCCATTTTGGCTCTTGCTTCACTCTCTGCGGTTAGGGGGGAACACTCAGTCTGAAACATTGACTGTAGGTTTGATGAATTCAGCGATATGTACACTATATATTTCCATTCTCCCCTAAAGCCTCTTTCCTGGGATTAAAGAGAAGGCGTCATATCCATTAGCTCAACCCAAGGTGACATTAGCGGTTTATAAAGGGGTAATGATTGAAATTAGAGTAAGCTTACATTATTGTAGGAACATGGTGGGAAATTAATGTCAATGGCTACGGTGTTGAATTATTTATATATGTAATCATTACTACAACGTGTCTGTACAGTCTCAGAATATTGAATTGGCTGGCCTAGCAAATGGCAAACAAATTAAAATATTCATTGCTCCCGAACAAAAATGACTGTTAGTCAAATGTTGTTAGTCCTAGCATAGTGTTCAGCATCAGGAGAGATGAACAGAGGAGGTTTGCTCTGTATAAAGAGAGTGTGGACCTACACGGGAGTTCGTTTAGTGCACCTGTCAGAGCACTGCAGTGATGGATCTATAGCGAGAAAGGTTATTAAAAAAACCCAGAAGGCTGCCTCTGTTTGAAAATGAAAGGTTGTTACTTTCAAAGGGAAAACATTGTTTCACTACCGTCTGTCTTCCTAATGGATTTATTGTTTTGAATAAAGTAATCTAAGGACAAGGAAGTGGGAAACCAGTAACTGACACATTTCATAAATGTGCCACAAAGAGTGAACTTAAAATATACACAACTAACAGGGAGCTCCCCTCCACATAGAACATGCAGAAGAGAGAAGTACCCAAGTGAGCGGCTCCTGCCTTCTGGCCGCCTCATAGCAGACAGTGGACTAAACATGAGCAAGCACGTGTGGGTAAATCCTTGCTGCTAGTAGGGCAGCCTATTCAATACATTACATTAGATTACATTAATGACATTTTAGCCATTCATGTAATAATGTTTGGCCATTAATGCAAGCAACGTACAGATGATTGGACTAAGCAGGAGACAATCGTCCCCTGGAGCAATGCAGGGTTAAGGGCCTCCCTCAAGGGCCCAACGGCTGTGCGGATCTTATTGTGGCTACACCGGGGGAATCGAACCACCAACCTTGCGTGTCCCAGTCATTTACCTTAACCACTACGCTACAGGCAATACTGCTATGCCGCAAGGGTAAGCATCAGGCCACTGCACCCGATATGTGTTCCCATGAAGCCGTGATCATGAGGGACCCCCTATGAGACCCTCGCACACTCTGTGCTAAGACTGCACACATCTGTACCAGTGGGATCACGCTAAAAGAGTCCTGCTGTTACGCCTCCCGCCCACCCCCCCCTCCCCCACACGGCGGATAGGCTCCCCGCTCATCCGGCATGTTCAACACCACCACCTGAGCGGAACCCCCGCTGCTCCAGACTCTCATTAGCCGGTAATTAGTCCAGACGGGCGGGGCCCAGAGCGGACTGAAAAAGGCGTTCTTTCACTGTGTAATTGCACAGGCTATCCACCACATTGTGCCTCAGCCAGTCCTCAGTCAGGGTGTAATTAGTCCGTCCTTTCACCACTGTAAAGGTGCTAAGCCCCCCGTGTTCGCAACAATGGAGCCTTCCGAACGGCTGGCCTAATGAGTCACAAAACACCTCTCAGTAAAGAATTAACTGCCATGTGAGAAACTCAACTTCAGCCGTTACACAACAAGTGAGTTTTAATATGACACCATTGTATGTGATGTGCCATTGTGATATGTCATTAAACCTGTGTGGTTATATCATATCCTACTGGGAAAAAAAGATGTTAATCTCCATGGAATTTTCCTGGCAAAATAAAGATAAATAAAATCAAAATATTTTTCATATTTTATTACAGTTTTGTGTCTTTCTTCAAATAGGAACTCTGTTTGTAGCAGGAGGGGGGGTTGTGAATGTGCCAAATAAAGTTAACGACACCATTACCAAGGAATAATTTTCCAGTGATGTGTGCTATATAATATATGCAAATGAGATGATTATGTGCCTAAGTAAGAGGGTTCTTCTTACAAAGGGAGCTGATTAGAAACAATAACGATCTCCATTTCGTGCAATCAGGACTAACATATTGATACAGTGAACACCGAGTTGCACATTAGCCCACCCCCAATCCATCAGTGCGTCTTTAGAAACACAGCTAAAGAGAGGACGCCTCTTTCAGTCAGTGCGATTACGGCTGTATTTAGGTTTTACATGGCTGTTGTAGGCAGCGCTTGGGCAGAGTACAGTCATGCTGGTCCTCATCTCTGCCCCTGTTTGCCCAGTTTCCCAAACCATTTCATAACACTGCCTCTTTAATATACTACATTTCTACCTTAAAATGAGAATGCCCAGGTGCACCTGTGGAATTTTCAGTGCCAACAAAAGCTGCAATTTCAGGAGCAGCCATGTCACCTGCTCTTTGTGACATTGCTTATCTGAAGTCTCCAGGAAGAAGCCAAAGTCAGGAGATGTTCCATCACATGGGAGTGGGGGCTCATGGGATATGTAGTCTATCTAAGATAATCATGATAAAGTGAAAGAACTAATTGCTTTCAAAATGGATGCACTAGTTGCCCGTTGGCTCTATTTCCTCACATCCATTTTTCCTCGAATCTCATTTCAGTTCATGCTTTGAAGATAAAAGCTCAGGCAGTAGTGGGAAAATTACACTGCATGCTAGACTTTATTATTCTAGATTTAACTGCGTAGGTGCTCCCATTGTGTCAGTAATGGAGAATACCGAAAAGGATGCAGAAAAATGGTGCATAATTAAAACCCTAAAGTCAATTTGCCTTGCATTCTTCAGTATAGGGCAATTATCATACACATATGAGCCCTGAGTGAAAGCAAACTTGAAGGGAAAATCCCAGCACTACTTTGAGTTTGAGCAGAGAGTGTAAAGCGAGATTGACGTTTTAAAGGCGGGAGCGTTCCTCGCGATCTGAAGCTGAACACATTTTCCAAGACTGATGGCAAAGGAGATGGAAAAACTGACGGGCCTCTGAATTCCATTTCAGCGTATGGAAGCCTCACGGCTAACCTCCCCGACAGGGCGATCAGAGGGGAAGGTGGGCGCCAGGGAGATGGGGAGGGATAGGGACAGAATTACCCAGGGTACGGATCACCTGCTACAAGACTGCCTCTCTCCACTTCTGTATGTCTTGAATTGAAATTTTTAGAGAGATAAGTAACAGAAAAAAGTAGGTTTGAACTTTGCAGTATGTTTCAAATATTCATGTCTATTTGAGTCCTGGGAAGAAAAAATAACAACTCCCGTAAGCAATCCCAAGAGAGCGCTGCTATTTCTGTTCATGAATCATTCATGGTGTATGAAACATGCATTTTCTGTTAGTACTTTTAGGTGAAAAATTCACAGCGTATAGTGTATATTTTAGACAAATCACGACACCTTGCTACATTCCACATAAAAGAATTGTGAAAATGAAAACAAAACTGAATAAAAACAAATATGGTAACTTTATGTAATCTTTATCATGTACAGACACCCGAGGTAAGGACATTTCGGCCCACTTCCAGTGAATAAAGATGCACACAGAAAGGAGAGAACACAAAAATAAAGGAAGTAAAAAACATTTTGTCAGAAAGCCTGCCCTCCTGTGGCCACAGAGAGCACTGCACCTGTCCCTCGGAGGGAACGGGCAGGTTTAATGCTGCATGTTATTTCATTCACCCCTCATGTCAGACTTATGGGTGCGTGAAACGGCTGGCGGAGTCCCGGGGAAAGTCTCTCGTGCGTGGAGAGTGCGTGTCTGCGGGCAGGAGCCTGAGCCGCCTGGTGCAGCAGCAGCAGCTGGAGCCGAGCTCCGTGGCGACCTGGCGGAGGTGAGGGGGAATGCTACTGCTGAGTGTGTGCAACGATCTTTCTAAGGCACAGACACGCGCACACACACGCACACATGCACACACACGCACATATGCACACACACACGCGCACACACACACGCACACACATGCTCACACACATGCACGCACACACATGCTCACACACATGCACGCAGGCAGACACACGCACACATGCTCACACATGCGCACACACACACGCACACACACACGCACACACACACGCATTCAAACATGCGCACACACACGTGCATGGCCAAATACAGGCACGCACAATACAAACACAAAATAATACGCACATTGCCCAAACACACGCACAAACACACAGAAAAAAGCTTACATACACACGGGCACATACGCAGCACACATGCATGCACACACACACACACACACACGCACATGCACGCACGCACACAGAGACACACACACACACGCACTCCTTTTTCACACGTGTTCTGAAACGGTTAACGCACAACAGAGCCGAGTGGAGCCCGGGCCGGGCCCTCCCGACCCGCTGTTGCTGGGAGACATTCCGGAGAGCACAGCGGCTGAATTCCCCGTGGCAGGTCTAACCCTGCTGCTGCCAGCACCAGCGCGGAGCACACACAGGGCTGCTTCCACAGCCAGACTCAGCTCCTTCAGTCTTCACGCAGCAGGGAGAGAGCGGGGGTCCCTGGGAGAGGTGCCTGTTCCCCCTATATGCAGAGCAGTGAGAGAGCGGGGGGTCCCTGCTCCCCCCCAAACACAGAGCACGAGAGAGCGGAGGTCCCCCCCCCCCCATACGCAGAGCACAACTGAGAGAGTCACCTCGCACACTGCTCTCACAGCAGGTCCTCATTCCTCCTGTGCCACTTCTTGTGAAAGATTTCATTTATACGTCTTTTCCCTTCGACTCAGAAGCATTAATACAGGCCCTGACTGTGCGTGTTTGGCGTGCCACAACTTCAATTGCTACCTTGGCAACAGGAAAGAAACATTCAAATGCAGATGAGCTTTCAGGACTAAAGAACAGTGAGCTTGTGGCATTTGTTTGTTTGCTTGCAAGTGGAGCTGTCTGTCTCAGTGTGAAGGCTTTTTTCAATGCCTTGTGTGGGAAGTCACTTTTCATGCGATTCCTTTTTCCCTGAACCTTTCTTTTTACTAGTGAAGTCACAGTGTTTCTAATTTGACCATTTCTTTAAATACTGTCCTCATTTTACGAAACAAGATTTACGAATCTCGCTTTGCTCAGTGCACAGGCTGTAATACATCGCTTCATTTTTTGTCTGTTAAAACCGCATTAATCCCGTGTGTGAAAACATTTCACAGCGTTTCAATGCATTTCAGTTTTCAGGTCTGATGGTGCTGTGTGTAGGCTTTCTTTTGTGTGTGAGAGCCTTTGAGTGGGAATGTATCTTTATGTGAGCTTGTATAACTTTATCATAAGTATGCTTGTGTGTGGGTGTCTTGAAATGTTTAGAGTGAGTGGGAGTTCTTATGTGTGTGTTTCAGAGCTAGAATGCACAACTGCATACACACAAAAAGTGTGCATGTCTGAATGTGTGTGCATAGGCCGTGACTGTGTATTTGTCCATGCACCCATGACTGTGTACATATTTGTACATATGTACCTAAAGAAATCCACTCTAGACCCCTCCTGCATTCAAAACTACCGTCCGGTATCTCTCCTTCCTTTTCTATCCAAGTCCATTGAACGAGCCGCTTCCAATCAACTCTCTTCCTTCCTCTCTCAGAATAACCTGCTGGACCCCCACCAGTCCGGCTTCAGACCTGGCCACTCGACAGAGACTGCACTCCTCTCTGTCAACGAGTCCCTTCAGGATGCACAAGCAACCTCTCTCTCCTCTGTCCTGATCCTTCTTGATCTCTCTGCGGTGTTCAACACGGTCAACCACTCCATCCTCTTAGCCTCCCTGGCATCTACATGGATCTGTGGCACAGCCTTAGAGTGGATCCAATCTTATCTCTCTGGCCAGTCCTCCCAGGTGTCCTGGGCTGGAGGATTGTCAACCCCTCGCCCCCTTGTTACAGGAGTCCCCCAGGGCTCAGTCCTCGGACCCCTCCTCTTCTCCATCTACACGAGATCCCTTGGCCCCGTTATCTCTGCTCATGGCATCTCCTATCATTGTTATGCCGATGACACCCAACTCTTTCTCTCCTTCCCCCCATCAGACACACAGGTCTCTACCCGTATCTCCGCCTGCCTGAGAGACATCCAGAGCTGGATGGGCAACCACCATCTAAAGCTCAACCCAGGTAAGACGGAGGTGATCTTCATCCCTGCTTTAACCTCTCCCTTCTGATTTCTCCATCTCACTAGGGGATACCACAGTGACCTCATCCCCTAGTGCAAGAAACCTTGGAATGGTGATGGACAACAGGCTATCCTTCTCCAAGAACATCGCTACGGTGACCCGGGCGTGCAGGTTCTTCCTGTACAACATCCGGAGAATCCAACCCTTTCTCACCACCTACTCCCCACAGCTCCTTGTTCAAACAATGGTCCTGTCCCGCCAGGACTATTGCAATTCTCTGCTGGCTGGCCTTCCAGCATCTGCCATCAGACCCCTACAACTCATCCAGAATGCTGCTGCCCATCTGGTTTTCAATGTTCCCAGACATTCACATGTCACCCCCCTGCTCAGCAACCTCCATTGGCTGCCTGTTATGGATCGCATCAAATTTAAAACTTTGGTGCTCGCATACCAGTCAGTTAAAGGATCAGCCCCTGTATATATTCAATCCCTTATCAAGACCTATACACCAACAAGACCCCTCCGTTCTGCCACTTCGTGCCTTCTGGCGCCTCCCCTTCGCCACACCTGCACTTCACGCTCACGACTGCTGTCTGTCCTGGTCCCACGGTGATGGAATGACCTCCCGGTGGATGTCAGAACGGCAGAGTCTCTGACTTCCTTCAAGCGCAGACTGAAGAGGCTACACCTTTCCCTCCCCAACTCACAATCACTGTGATTAGCCTTAGACCGTAATGGATATCGTTACTTGTATAGGTATTGTTGTTTTTATTGGCTGTTGTATTGTTGTATTCTAGCTGCCAACTGTGGTATGCTAGTTTGAAAGTTGATTGTACTCTTCAAGGGTTCTGAATTTCTGTATGTTTACACTAGGACTCGGAATAGTACTGTCCTCTCAGGTCCACTTTTGCACGTGTTCTTGTGTTTGATTTGCACTTTGTTGTACGTCGCTCTGGATAAGAGCGTCTGCTAAATGCCACGTAATGGAATGTAATGTAATGTAATGTAATATACCCAAGACTGTGTGTGTATCCGTGCATGCACCATAATCATGCGTATATCTCTGCATGCACCATAACTGTGTGTATTTGTGCAGATACCCATGACTGTTTATTTGTGCATGCCCTCCGGACTGTAAGCATTTGTGTATATGCCCATGACTGTGTGTACTTGTGCATACCCCCATGTCTGTGTGTATTTGTGCATACACCCATGACTGTGTGTGTATTTGTGCATACGCACATGACTGTGCATGTGTATTTGTGCACACGTCCATGTCTGTGTGTGCGTACTTGTGCATACGCCCATGACTGTGTGTATTTGTGCATATGCCCATGAGTGTGTATGTGTATTTGTGCATACACCCATGACTGTGTATGTATGTACACGCCCACGACTGTGTGTATGTGTGTACACGCCCATGACTGTGTGTATGTGTATACACGCCCATGACTGTGTTTGTATTTGTGCATACGTCCATGACTGTGTGTATGTGTGTACACACCCATGATTGTGTGTATGTGTGTACATGCCCATGACTGTGTGTATGCGTGTACACACCCATAACTGTGTGTATGTGTGTACACACCTATGACTGTGTGTGTGTGTGTGTACACACCCATGATTGTGTGTATGTGTGTACATGCCCATGACTGTGTGTATGCGTGTACACACCCATAACTGTGTGTATGTGTGTACACACCTATGACTGTGTGTGTGTGTGTGCACACCCATGACTGTGTGTGTGTGTGTGTGTGTGTGTGCACACCCATGACTGTGTGTATGTGTGTACACACCTATGACTGTGTGTGTGTGTGCACACCCATGACTGTGTGTGTGTGTGTGTGTGTGTGTGTGTGTGCACACCCATGACTGTGTGTGTGTGTGTGTGTGTGTGTGCACACCCATGACTGTGTGTATGTGTGTACACACCTATGACTGTGTGTGTGTGTGTGTGTGTGCACACCCATGACTGTGTGTGTGTGTGTGTGTGTGTGTACACGTGTGCACCTGCGCATGGGGACAGCGGCGGTTGCTGACTGGCCTGTGAAGTTGACGTTGCGGATGAACTTGAGCAGCATGGTGCCGTTGATGGGGTCCATCTTGGTGCAGAGGCCCACCTTGCCCGGGCACAGCTCCTTGTGCATGTTGTGCAGCGCGTGGGCCATGGCGTAGACCGCGTCGATGACAAACTGCACCTTCCCCTCCTGCTCATAGGACGAGTCCTTCCCGATCCGCTCGTGATCTGAGGGGTAGACGGACACAGGAGCCGTGAGAATGGCGTGTTTGTGTTCCTCCACAGCACTCTGGACGGCAGCACTGCAGCTGACAGGCCAGGAGGACAGAGGCCTCGCTGGAATAACAGCGCAGCGCGCCGCAGAGTCCGCGCTGACCGCCGGCCTGACGCCCCAGCGCCTGTGAACACGCCCCGGCAGTCTTCTGACATGCCAACAGGAGGGCAACCGTTGCATTACATTACATTATTAGCATTTAGCAGACACTTTTATTATATCTAGAGTGACTGTACACGACTTTGCACTCACACAGCTGGATATGTACAGGTTATGCTCATGGGTACAACAGCAGCGTCCAAGGTTAGAAGCCCGGTTCCTTACCTTTTACACCACACTGCCCACCAACTCCTTATGAACCAGACGAGTGGCAGCGTTAAACCGGCTCACCAGTGGGCTCATGCACTTGCTGGCAAAATCGCACATCATTGTCATTCCCATCTCTGTGGTTTTGGGGCGAGGGGGGGGCAGGTGTGTGGGGTGTGGCGGGGAATGACAAGCAGGCATGAGTTCCCATCACCATCCAAAGAGCCAGATGTCATTTCCTGATTGCACAAAAATCAAGCAAATGACAACGTTTCTCTGGCCTCCAATTGCTCCATTGTCGGTGACGGTGTTTACGAATTATTCCAGGTTCCGTGCCAGTGAGAATTGCCAATTAAGGGACAACTGATTGAATACCATTCAGAGAATCTGTCTTTTGAAATTTGCGTTGATTTTTAAAAAAGGAATTACCTTAAAGTGCCATTGAAGTGCTCATCATGTCTCCAATGTGTCCCTGATTGGGGACGAGGGCCCTTGTCGGGGTCATTACGTGCCACTCCAGACGAAGTGCGGGAGGGAGGGGGGTGTGTGTTGCCGGAACGCAGCACGGTGGTGGCGTGCCATACTGTCTGAGTCCTTAATATTCATCTCTTAAATTTTCATCTTTATTCTCCACCGCACAGACTGTGAAGGACCAGCTGAATTGATACCATGCTAGAATTACCATGCCGGCTCAGGTTTGTTTACTCTTGGGCACTAATGGGACCATTTAGTTCGACAAAGATATTGACCTGCCTTCCCCCCTTTCTGTTTTCCCTTTCTTTAATTACCAGGTCGAAAGGACACAAGTCTTTCTTTTCTCTCACATGATGAATATGCTACAGTAACTGAAGTTGCGGGAGGCAGAAAATATGTTTGCCTCAAAAAAAAGGGAGATTTTTTGAACTGATGTGTATATTCTTGCATTGATCTGGAATAACTATGGCACATTACTGTGCTATACTTGTATTCCTTGCATAGTAATCCAAAATAAATTATGCTCTTGGGCTGCATTTTTTGAATACATTATTTATTCTTCAGCATCAAACAACTTTTATTCTTTAAACATGTTTCTACATATGGTAAATGGTAAATGGTTGGAATTTATATAGCACCTTTATCAAAAGCTCTGTACAATTGATGCTTTTCATTCACCCATTCATACACACACTCACACACCAACGGCGATTGGCTGCCATCCAAGGCGCCGACCAGCTCGTCTGGAGCATTTGGGGGTTAGGTGTCTTGCGACACAGCCCGGGCGGGGGATTGAACCGGCAACCCTCCGACTGCCAGACGACTGCTCTTACTGCCTGAGCCAATGAGACGACTGCTCTTACTGCCGGAGCCAATGAGATGACTGCTCTTACTGCCTGAGCCAATGAGACGACTGCTCTTACTGCCTGAGCCAATGAGACGACTGCTCTTACAGCCTGAGCCAATGAGACGACTGCTCTTACAGCCTGAACCAATGAGACGACTGCTCTTACTGCCTGAGCCAATGAGACGACTGCTCTTACAGCCTGAGCCAATGAGACGACTGCTCTTACAGCCTGAGCCAATGAGACGACTGCTCTTACAGCCTGAGCCAATGAGACGACTGCTCTTACTGCCTGAGCCAATGAGACGACTTCTCTTACTGCCTGAGCCATGTCGCCCCATATACTGTCCATTCACCCATACACTGCGCTCCACAAATTTAGGAACATGTAGAAATGACAGCACCTTTTCTACATAAAGTGGGGTGCAAAGAATTTGGCAATATGAGACCTTTCTGCAAATTTAAAGCAAGATTGCTTCTTCTTTTATCGTGTTTTACTGTTAATAAATGATGAAAAAGGAAAAAGGCCCTGTGCAAAGGTTTGGGAACCTTTCTGGATTATTCTTTGTTACTTTCTAAAAAGATGATTACTAAGGCTCAGATGGATCCATTATGTTTTGGCCCAGATGGATCCATTATGTTTTGGGGTTGTGTGGCAGCTGGGGGCACAGGAAATGTTGTGCGAGTGGAAGGAAGAATGGATTCCACCAAATATTAAGAAATTCTAAAGGCACACAAATACACACACACACACACACACACACACACACACACACACACACACACACACACACACACACGTGCGTGGTGGGAAGAACGGAGAGTATTAAGGTAGGGGATAGTGGCTGAGCCATGGTGGGACAGAGAGACAGAGGAAGACAAGACTAATCATTTGTCCGTATTCATGTAATTCGTTATGACAGGTGTATATTAATCACAGCAGAGGTTTTCCAAATGCTTTTAAAACTTGTTAATTACCTAGTGAGGTTTCAATTAACACCCTGCTCTGGCGATTAGATGTCGTCTTGTCAAGCCGACCCCTGGGGAATGTGATGGAGTGGTGGTCTGGGGACTGGCTCCGGTCTCTCAGCCCCGTTCACCGTTTGTTCGGGTGCACCTTTAGCATTCTAATTGAATGTTAGCGGGGAGCAAGTTAAAATGCTGCAGGCGCTGGGTTTGACCGTTAGCAAGTCGGCCCAGGCCGCAGGGTCTTGATGAGGAAAGATACACTGATTAAGGCCACTTTGCAACTTGAATTATGCATTTTTTAAACACTGCCAGTTTGAATTAAACATTGGCCTCTGAGCCCTGGAAACCGAAGCTGTGTTTGGCATTCTGGGAGAATTAGACCTGCGGTATGAGAAGAATACACACTCAAGTGTGACTTGCATCTGGAGTAGGTATTAAATCTGGCACTGAACATTTTTAACTCTTACTGCTAAAACATTAGGAGGAGTCAGTGGTCCTCAACGGTTAAAATCCAATCATGTTTAAATGCAGAATTAATGCTCACATATACTCTTATATTCCAAAACAAAACTTGTTTACATAATTGTTTCACTTCAATCCTTGGGACCTGACTGAGCGATGATATGCTTTAAAGAAAGAGCAGAGACAAATTGCTCCAGATACCTGGTTTTACCCGGAGCTTGAGAACAGGCAGTGGGTGGACAGCAGAGCAGAGCAGGAGGTGCTGGTGGCTGATGTGCGCCCGTCTCTAAAGTAAGCGCATCAGCCAGGGCGCTCTCATTGCCTGTGACACCTCCTCTGCTCTCTTTGAGCACTAAAATCAACATGATAGATGTGCAGCGAGAGGCAGCTAACAGACCAGCACACTCCCTGCAGTGAAATACCTCTCCCTGCAACAGGGTCTCAGAGCTAAACCCAGAGCCGGTGTGCACCCATTCAAAACAGCACGGAGGGCAGTTATCTTTTATTGAAAGCTATGTCAGGACTAACCATTAATTGGAGACCTTGCTTTATATCTCAGTTGAGCCGGTTATTTATTTTCATGTTTTTATGAAGAGCAGTAACTTGGGATTTCAAAATGGTCCCCGGGAGGAGTTCAGGGTGAACAGACCAGGAATATGACCGTTGTAAAGATTATGTAAATACATTACAGTATGTCCAACAGAACACTTTTCCTGGGATTTACATTATCCAAGGTACCTTTAAACAGGGGGAACTGGTAAAAGCTGTAATGGAAAGGCTATGTTGGAGAGGGGTAAATAGCTTTTATGGTTATTTTATATTTCAATATACAGTATGAATGAGATATGGCGGCTTATCGTTTTTTCTCAAAAAGCGTACACTCAGAAGAAAAGACAGCCTTGGCTTATAAAAAAATAAAAATAAACTAAACCAGAAAATACAGTGGATATTTAAAAACATTTTAACGCGTTTCCAGGATTATATCTGCGCGGGTATTAAGGTAAACCTATGGAGAGCCAGATGGCTTTTCATAGCACTAGCTTTGAACAGGTTTCAAGAGCAGCCTATTCATAAGTGTACATCATTACTCCTCAGTCTCTCAAATTATTGTTTTGCACATACATTTCTGCATACACAACAAACACGACATTACTGAACACATACTGACCGATTGACAAAAAATAGGAAATATTGGAGTTTTTACAAGCTATCGACCTTCAAAAGAGACGCATGATGTATTGATTTGCTACATTTGATGTAATTAGGACCAATGCTTAGAGGAGCTATAGGATGGTTGCACAAACAACCTCTCTCCACGTTCCAACCTTGCAGATAAATTGACTCAGCCTTGGATTTAAAATCTCCACTGAGTGACATTTCAATGTTGTAAACATTACACACACACATCTACAGCAAATTATACGCCGATTTTCCATCCCTGCATACTTTGTGTATGAACACTTGTGCACGTGTGTATACATATGGCTGCATGTGTGCACACGCCCATGACTGTATTCGTGCTATTCCTTTAGAACTCATTTCATTTCATTTACCCAGGCAATTGGGATTTTTACAGCAGTTGTCCTTGATTACAATCACGGCAGTCCAGTGTTCGACCGACAATGACACAGGTGATGGGGCATCTAGGAGATTCTCTGCAGGCTCAGCTTTGGCCCTGGCCCCGGCCCTGGCCCCTCTCCCTCTCCCTCTCTCCCTCTCCCTCTCTCTTTCTCTCTCCCCCTCTCCTCCCTGTGGAGTGTTCCTTCCACAGTGACGTTTTTTCCCAGATACGCCGTTTTTCCAAATGTAAACAAGATAGAGAATTGACCAGATAAGATAAACAGATGCAGTGATACGCTTTATAAGGCAGTGCCGTGCTCTGTTCCGCTTTGTGCAGCTCTTTGGAGAGAGGTCTGTGAGTCTGCTCCTTATCCAAAAATGGAGCTACTTAAAGTTAACAAATCTCAGGCTGGGAATAAGGAATTGCATTCGTTTTTTCTTTGTCATCCTGCTTTTATTCTGCAGTCAGCGTCAACACGTGTTCTGGGCGAGTGGAGGACATTTCACTTCCCTGACATGCCCCTGCACGCTGAAGATGGTGGAAGAAGAATCGGCGCTTACAGTTCCATATTCACACGCCATGTGCACGCATCACAGCACCATGCGAAGTGGCTTCAGCCAGGACTGGACTGTATGGCAGCTGGACGTTAGGCACGAATAATACATTCTTATTCAGCACAAGAGGGATAGCCTATGAACTGCTCCTCCAAGGATACATGCACACACACCACATACAGACACACACACACACCTGAATGCATGCACTCTTCAGAGAAAGTTGTCTCAGAATGAATATGTCATACAGACGCAAGAATTCTCTAGGTGAGGCAGAGCTCATTGCCTCAGATTCCTCCACCCCTTCTCCCCAGCCGGAAACAAAATGGCTCCCCTTCCCCATGTGCTGAAGTTTCTTTACTTTAAGTAGTGGAAAAACACCTCTCAATATAATGCTGTGTAGTTATGTGCTCCCTGAAAAATGCAGACGAAGCATAAACAAGTCGCTGTCTGAGGGCTTTTCAGATTACATGGGGACCGGTAAACCTCTGTGGAGATGAATAAATGAAGCTTATGGAAATGTCTGGTGAGAAGAAGCTTACATGCAGAACTGTCTACCGTGTTCTCCGAACAGAAAGAAACTCCATTATGAAGTTATGATCAGAAAACAGCTTCTGAGAGTAAAATAGAAAGCTGAATAGAGTGGGTGGGAGACACTTGGCTGTTTAACCCACTGTAAACTGGGACTCTTTTTAATCAACAAAAAAGCATCTCACATTATCAGTGTGACTTGGTGTTTGGAGATATTCCTGATGGTTGCTGCTATATAAATGCCAACCATATTTTAACGTCAGGGGATTCCCAAACAAACTGTTTAGTGTTGAACTGCACAATGAATTAACAGGTAGTATCCTACTTTAAACTGAATTTTATGATTTTACTGTATGCCAATGGCTTGAACAAAATGTGTCCTAAATAGCATGATAATATGCTTGCAAAACAGTTCATTTGTTGTCAACATAAAGCTCGAAGATGTTTTTCTTTGTCACACTGCATGAGATGACATTTCTTTTAAACAACTCAATCAATGCAATGGAGCTGAATGAAAAGGCATCATTGGAACAGAATGAAAATTGATTGTTTGTAGTCAACTCTGAATGTAGCCTATTTCTTCGACAGGGCTTCTGGGAGTGAGGAAGGAATCTATTGCTTTTCTCCTTGGTAAGATGAGCTCGTAAATGCCGGAACATTCCGCTTGTAGAGCCTCCAGAACACATTTATACATCCACAATGTTTCAATTCTGCTTTTGTCTCGCTAAGCGTCTTAAAATGTTGCCAAACTGGCAATGTGCCCATAAAGTTGAAGCTGCCATGATTTGGCCAAAACCATCTTCCTAAATGGGCAGGGTAATTCAGTCAGAACAGAAGGCTACAGACGATAAAACATAGTCAAAGAACAGGGACAGTAAAACAGCATTCTAACCCTATATTTGATTATTATTATGATATTGACAGAATTCACACTTTTTTAATTGACATTTTAAATAAATAAAAAAATAAATAATAATAAAAAAAGGTTGGTCCTGGGATTCCAAACCTCGTTCGCAGGTTACTGGCATTAAAAATGAGCCAAGCCACCATGGCCTTGGATCAAGGTGTGAAAAGAAGTAGCTGGCTGACAACACAATGAATGTTTGATTTGATGGTATTTGCACAAAAACACGCAAGACATAAAAAGATAACATCATATATAAAATACACATGGAAATTGAGCAGGGTTGGAAAGAAACCCTAAGGGGTTCCTCCATTAAATCATAAACATATGCAAGTTACAAAAGAAGTAAATAAAGCCACAAAACATTAAGGAGAAACAAAACAAATGTGAATAGCGAATAGTGACAAAAAAAGACAGATAAAGTACAAATGCACATACTGTAGTACTGTAATTCCAAAGTATATGAGGGTGTGTGTGTGTACATGTGGACAGGTAAGTATGGGTGCGTGCATGGGTTAGAGTGTGAGTGTGCAGTTATAGGTGGGTTGGATAAAACAGGTAGGAGTGGAGGAGAGAGAAAACAAGAGAGCGATTGAGACAAAGAGAAAAGGAACGACTAAATACGGGTGTGCCTTAACTTGTGATTGAATACTGTTTATACTGTCTGTAAATTGGTTGTATACTTATTCCATAACTGCGCTCCACTGTAGCAAATTTAAATCTGGCAATGGGAGGAGAGAAAGAGAGGCAGATGAAAATTAATGTCTAAGCGCTGTATGTGTGAACTTGAGAATTAAGGCGGAATAGATCTTGGCAAGGTTTAGGAGGGGATTTTGGGTGATATAAATATTTGTAGATGAATGAGCAAGCTGCATGAATGTTTACATCAAAATTAGACAGAATATTCAGCAAAAAGTGGGGATGATGACTCATGAATGTTAAAGTGAGTAATTAGTGTCATCATAATGTTTCTGCACAATTAAAATTGTGTGGAGAGAGGTGGGGTATGTGCCAGCCCATGCAATACTGCCATATAGAAGATACAAGAGGGTAAATGAGACTGTAGTACAGAGGTACAGTAAGAGATGGATGGATGGATTTTACAATGGATGGACAACCCCTGAGTTGTCTCCCAATCTGGCAGCTGGGGCTGAGGCCATGTAAAGGCATGAGCACACTTGTATATGAAGTTTTCTAATTGGTAATGATAGCCCATCCCTAATGTAGCTCTTCATCATTTTACATGTCATCCCCAGTGTCTTTCACTCTGCCTAGACTTTTCTCGGTTCCGAGAAACATGTCCATCAGGTTAGAAATCACCTTTTTAATCTACTATCTAAAGAACAACTAGATTGAATAGGTTAACCTGATATGCAATTCAGTGGTAACATTTTTGGATGCACTGTATTGCCGCAGTGTATAACCAGTTCCATCTGTACAAATAGATAAATTTTGGTGGTATGAACTGTATTTATTAAGCACTACTTATGATACCAAATTATGATACCAAAATGTTTTTTATTTATGCTTTATTAAAAACTTTAAAATAAGGCATAATGCCATGGACTTTGCACAAACCTCTTCACCACTGTGAAATGGCCTAGGTATGTGGGCTCTGAACACAGATTGCTGTTATTAATCAGGTAAATTGACTATTTTACATTGAGTACCAATGTAAAATCAGGTTGTAAATGAGAGCAGAGGTGAGGGAGAGAAAATAACTGCTACAATACATACACAAGCAAAAGCAAAATAAATTCTCCCCAAAAAATATAATTATACGTTATACTATTTTACAAACAAACTTGCCATCTGGACAAAGAAGCTGAAAACTGGAAAACTCGTGAGGAGGCAGTCCTACTGTGTATCAGACTGTGTATTGCAAAAAAATAATGGAGCAGAATAATTCCCTGAACACTGGCCGAAAGGCTCCGGTAATATGCTCTATTTAATTTCCATGTTCTCCTGTGGATCGCCCTAAAAAAATTTAACTGAAAGGATTCCCAGCTCCTGATTATACAGGTCTGGATTTGCTTTTCTTGTTTCATGAAAATGGAACTCGTCCTTATAAGTATTACGAGTGGAGACCACAGCCGCAGGGCTTCCATCAGCCTCGCATCAAATCCAGGTGTGCAGTGGCCTCCACATCCTTCACAGGGTATCAGCGTCTCTGCCGTGCCACTCCACCGGCATTGTGGGGTGCAAACATGGCTGGGCGGCACGCTCTAACGTCAGCCGCCGGTTAGGAGAAGGACAGACCTTCTCCTGCCATGAAACCTTAAAAAAACTGTGAAAGTCTCATTATATTACAATACATTAATGGCATTTGTCAGACGCTCTTATCCAGAGCCACGTACAGTTGATTAGACTAAGCAGGAGACAATCCTCCCCAGGAGCAATGCAGGGTTGAGCCAACGGCTGTGCGGATGTTATTGTGGCTACACCGGGGATCGAACCACCAACCTTGCGTGTCCCAGTCATGTACCTTAACCACTATGCTATAGGCTGCCGCTTAATGTCACCGTTACTGGAGACTGCTAACATTGTACACTCACGAGAATCATGCGGCAGTCAGATGACATTTGAACGTGCCATACTTTAACAACTCTGGTGATGGCATTAAGCAGCGCAAGCCTACTGAGTCAGCACTTGCAGCACTTTATTTTCATCATTAATGGGGGAGTGTTGGAGGGCCACAGCCACTACCCCCCCCCTTGCTGAAATTTGGCAGTTCTCAGTTCTGGGACAATCCTTGTACAAGATGGCCACTCTTGTGAGCATTCAAAATGAGTGTGTAGTGTCTAGGCCGGGTAATTAAGAGGTGAATTGGAACAGAGGAATAGAATCCGTCCTTTCTGACTGCAGAATATCAAATTAGAGGACCAGTGGCGTACCATGCAAGCACAGCATCTCATAAAATGAAATTGTTTTTTCTTGTTCCCATTTATTTCTCTGTCCTAATTTTCACAATTCCCTTTTCTGAATCTGAAAACAATTTAATCAGGGTATAGAAAAATCTAATCCTCTAAAAATGCTTGTTCTCCAGGATGCGAGCAGTTGCCAGACAATACCCTCAGTGCTTTGTATTCTGAAGTGCCTATAAAATGTGTCACTGTTCTAGTTAATGTGCTATCTACTGCAGAGAGAACTGTGTCATTGAACTGTGTTCTTGTTCAACACTGATGGGCTTGATAATGCTTCTTATCATGGATACAGCCACTCTTTATCACACATTTCACATTCAAGCTGAATACACTTATCATAGCAACCAGAATCCAATGTACTTTTGAAACAAAAATATATATACCATTTTACTTTTGCCTTTTAAGCAAACACTGTAGAGAGGAATGTACTGTATGAATGACAATTAACATATTTTTTCCAAAAGCAGGACCAGATATTAAAGTTTCTACAAAGCAAAATGTTTGGGATTGAAATTACTACAGAAGTCTGGGAAACATGCTAGATACTGTCATGCAGTCTGGCTTGTAATCAATCAAGACAAAGATCCACTCAGGAAAACAAGGAAGAACCAAAGAAAAAAACTACTCACATTTTGGTAGAATTAACAAAGTATTGTTGAGGGAAGGAAATATTCGTCATTTATTTTTATTTTTATTTGCTTAGGACATGGAGTGCTTGAGTGTTTTCTGTGTCTAATTACCTCAGTGGTGACGCCTTCATCCACAAACTGGTTACGTGGTCAGAAACCCACCATTACTGTGAGCAAACACTATGGCTCCCCCCTTCCAACAATCCTCTCTTCCATCTGTGGCCATTTCAAGCACTTAAATTCTTAATTCAGATTCAGTGACTGTCCTCGGCAAAGTTTCTTATTCAGCTCAATCTCTCTCTTCATCTCCCCTCAATCAGCTCCCCTGCTGTGCTAGTCCCTGGCCTTGCACAGCCCTTAAGCAGTCAGCCAAAAAGGCTGGATTGCACACATCTGGCCGGATCAATGCTCCTCAGATGATCAGAAATGATCTGGAGTGCTTATCTGATGGTACCTCCGAGATGTGACTGACACAGAACACAGCTCTCTGTGGCTTACCGGTATTTAGCCAGCCTGCGACGGTCCGACTGTGGGCCTGCGGGTACAAAGGAGCAGAAGAGCCCGTAGTCCGCTCGATTCCCGGTCTGGGAGGTATTAGCGGCGGAACGTGTGGGAGGAGGCTGCAGATAGAGACGGAGCCGTTCGATTGGCTCCGCTCCGGTTCGGCGAACAGTCAGCACGTATCGATCCGGGGACATCATCAAGGCCAGCCTCGCGGGCTTTAGGGAAAGGGACGATGTGACCGGACTGTGTGTTCCGACAAAGAACCCGCGGATGATGGGCCGCCTCGTTCATCACCCTGACACTGCCTTCCGTGCCCCTCTGACATCACACACAGGCGCCCAGAAACAGAGACAAGATGGGCTAATTTATTACACAGCACCAGCATACACTGTACATACACATGGAAATACTTACGCAATTCAGGTAAAGTACCGTGTTCAAGAATACAACAGCAGTGACTTACAGAGTTTGGAATCTGCAACCTCTGAGTTGCAAGCCCAGTTCCCTCACCATTATGCTACATGTTGCCATTGTTTTAACATAATGCCAGTTTAGCTACCTCAGCTGTAATGCTGTTTTGGTCTCAGTTTTTTTTTAAATTCTCATTTGCTGTAGTGTTTTATTGTATGCTTCATTAGATATGAGTTGGAGAAGTATGATAGTGTTTCGCATTTTGCCCCCAGAATACTATTAATGATGACAGTGGCTTTATGCTTCCTGTGTGCTATGCCTCTCTAATCAAACAGTTAGAGCTCTGGACCTAGAATATATACTACTTTGTTTGGAAATCAACATCAACAACAACCCACACATACAAGGGAGTCATACCCCCTCTAAACATGGCAGCTGAGTTGGTTTCTGTTTTAAGGTGGTTAGTTCAATCAAACAGAATGAAAATGCTGCCTTGCCGTGGTGGTGGAGAGCAGTCTCTGCAGACGCAGCCAAACGTTTGTATTCCTTCTGGCTTCACTCAGCTCTGGAGAGACTGTGGCTAATATCCTCCACAGCATGATAGGCCATTCTCAGTTTATTAAGGCTTATGCACTATGCCATGCCTAACTTGTGCTTTAATTCATGATATGGCTCTCTATGAACAAGGTAGCATTAATTAAGAGCCATTCATTGAGAGTGTTTGAAGCATACAAAATAACCCTTCACAGCTCATTTTGTGGGTACATGACATAAATAATAATTAAACCACTATGTTTGTTTGGATAACAGATCTAAGAGCTCTTCAAAAATGTTTTTGATTTTTAATTGTATACCTTACATTCTAGTTTGTTGAATGTTCTCCCTGACATGCATTAAATCTGATCATAGATGTTGAAAATAGCCACCATAAGACAACCTCCATTACTGAAGCTGCTACACTTTGCGTCAGTAATTTGATAACTGTTGCTGTGACCGGGGAGTTGGCCTACTTCAAGCATAATTGCTATTTTAACCATATACAGCTGTGCATTAAGGCTCTAGACTCGCTTGCAATTATGGTTATGGTGTTATCAACATCATTAGCATATATTACAGAACTGATATTTCACATGAATTGTTATTGTCACAAATTGGGAGGTGTTTTGTAACACAGTAAGCTTGGCCACACTTGAAGTGAATTTATCCAGTATATGGAAGAATGCGTGTGCTACTTTATAAAGCAACCAGATTACATGTATGATATTGAGATGGTGCAAAGTACTCCTTGCACTGTACTTGCACAGTATTTATACCAGTAATTACAGAACAGAGGTAGCAGGTCACAACGTGAAGTGCTTCTGATCTTTGAAAACAATGGATTCATCTACCAGGAGAGTCCCATTGAGATCAATATCTCTATACAAGGTTGTCCAGGCCAAGTGGCATTAAGCAATACAACACAAAAATACAGTACAATAAAAGAACAATACAAGAGAACATTAAAACAAAACAATAATTGAAGAATATATATGATATTGGCACCTTTACAAACAAACATGCACACTCCACAGCTACAGTTTTGACTCAAGTCTCAGTTTTGAATCAAGTCTTTGGATTCTGACAAAGTAAGAGGGCTATCCATCTTTAGTTGTTTTTGAAACATGTTCCATGACCAAGGTACATTGTAAGTAAAAGCCCACTTGAGAGTGGATGAGGTACAGTACTTTGAATAGCACAATATAATTCAGCAGCATAGGGTAAATGGGTAAATGTCCTACCATGTGTAGAGTTGTAGAGTGTCATTAGGCTGGTCTGGTTTTAGGATTTATAAACTTGAAATTATTGTGAAAATATCCATACCTTTACACACAGTCCAAACCATCCGTACAAACTATTTATTGTGGCTGTTCAGTTGTATTGCAGGCATGAGATGGCATGACATGATATTGTCATTCTCCATCTGTCAACAGCCGTGATATCTGAAGAGCATAAGTGTGTAGCCTTCAAACTGAGCCTGGTAAATGTATCAGTTTGGTTGTTTAAAAGCGACAGCAATATGTGAATAATTTAGACAAAATACAGGATATTGCACAATAGATAAAGGAAGCTCCTGAAAAGTAGGCATTCATTTTAACAACTGTGAAATTCAAATATTGTGTTAAAGCAACAGAAAAAAAGGCTAAATGTGAATAGTTAGCCTACACTGCAACACAGTAAGAAGTGTTTTGAAACAGCAGCGGGGCCAGAAATCTCAAAGTGACTGGACTGATTAAATATGGTGGACTAAATATCTGTTCTGTACCTCACATTTTATCATGAATAAAGAATATGTACCCATTTTACCGATAAATGTCAACAAGTCCACAGCCTATAATAAAAGTAATTGCAGAATTAATTTGTCTAAAAATCTTATCTAAAAACCAATGCACTTCAAAGTTGCATTCAGATAATAATTGTTTTACTTGCTGCCATTTTTTTATATTCTGCCATCATGTCCCCTTATGTTTTACTACATTGACAATTGCATCATTTGGCACAGTTTTACTGCGGTTCTACAGCGACTTAAAAAGCTAAATAAGATGCACAAAGCCACCATATAAAGATAATTGAAGGCATTCACTGGCTGGAGACATAAAGCATGTTCTCACATGTGCACACTTTTACAGACATTTGTGATTCATAATTAAAAGTTGTGTATGTGTGTTTTACGTAATTTTTTTTCATCTGCACGCCCACTTTATGAATCATGTGTATGCACGATTTAGTAATATAATAAAAATAAGGATAAAATCCACACCAATTCTACGCATGAGCCTTAGGAGTGAGGCCTCCTAAAAATGACACATTTGGTTTTATCAACATAAACTTGACTGAAACTGGATTCAAATTGTGGTTTTATTCCCTATAAGTGGCAGTTGGTTGTGTTCTTTGAAGCTTTTAAGTCAATTATAACCATTAAATTGTAATAAATGGTATTAGATAACCGTGACCTGTTCAGCACAACAAATAATAATGCAAAACAAGAGCCAAATTTATGCTGGTTATGAAATAAATCCCTCAAGTGTCAATCCTCGTTTGCTAAAAGTTTAAAATGGGTCAATTTGACTAAAACTGAACACAAGAAAAGAAAGCCAGCACACTTCCATAGAAACAATCTCCATTTTCACCACTAAATTGAACCTCTCTATAATTTATTAATTTATTATTTTCTTGATGTCACGTCGACTAGTATGAGCGCCATGGGCATAGAAATATGCCATTTTGTCCAATCAGACTGAGCCTTATGGGTTTACAAAAGGGAGTTTATTTTTGTATTTTTGTATTTTTTCACACATAGCTTTGGCCACTCGGCAGACATTACCATTGATCGCTGAGGAGGCACTCTGAGTGAGGGGAGATGTTTTAAACATTGGGAAAGATGGGTCTGCAGTAAGTAGCTCAGCGGACAGAACTCCAATAAGCTCATGCTGAGCATTAAGGGGGAAGAGGCAGTGCGGGTCCTTGGCAGCTCCCGTAAAAAACACAGCTAGGATTTAAGAGGGCACTAAACTGCCTTGTGCAAAACACGCAATTCCAGGGCTGTCAGTCAGATTTGATACGGATGGGGTAGGCCAGGATAGGGAGGGGGGGGGGGGGGGAAGAAATCATTTGAGGTTTTACCTCTGTGGCAAAGAAGCTAATGAAAATTGCTTAATAAAGTGGATTTATCAGTTTGTGGGTAATCAGTAATGGCAGAGGACTGTGCTGCTGAATGACAATAAAATGCCCCCCCCCCCGCCATTTCAGTTCCCTGAGCAAAGACGGGCTTTTGTCTCTGCAGGGTCCAGCCCCCCCCCCCCCCCATCAGAAATCACAGGCTGTCTAGTAAAACAGTTTTTTTATGGATCATAAATAAAATGTGTTTCAGTGACTGGAGGAACTAACTTTCAGATATATTAGTCGCTTGCATCAGCCTTCACTCGGCAGACAGAAATATGGATCACATTAAAAGGGATTTCTCAAAACAACAGAGGAGGAGAAACCTGTTCCCTCCCTCCCTCCCTCCCTCCCTCCCTCTGATGTAATTGCGGCGAGACAGATCTGTATTCCTGCGCAGTTGCACACCTGTAACGCGTTGCAGAGCAGCGAGAAGCCGTCACGTCTGAGCATGTCTGCGGACCGACTTACTGTCCCCGCGGCTATGGATTTGATTGAAGGTGGTCTCCCAGGGGACAGGAGGGGAAGGGGGAGAGGTCTCTCTGCACTGAACTAATTAAGACAGATGGGAGCATCCCTGTTGTCACCCTTCGCCGCCCCAGGAATTGAACCTGGGCCCATCCCCAATCCTGAATCAATTTCAATGACAGCTTTTACACTCCCCGATAAGGCTTTCCTGTCTGGTTGGACGCGGCACACACAGTGAAACAGCCCCTCTGTACCCGCTCCTCCCCAGCCGGCTAAATCGATGACGGCCGTCATTTGGCAGGAGAACGCTCTGAGCACTCACGCACAGGAAGAAGGCCGTTCAACCAAGCACGCCTCCTGGCCAAGGCCGCACGGTGGTGACTCAGACCCCCCTGAGAGCGTCTGAGAGTGAGTAACCCTCTCCTATGTTCCTCCTCACCACAGTGTCTGAGTGAGTAACCCTCTCTGTGTTCCTCCTCACATGATTTCTGAGTGAGTAACCCTCTCTGTGTTCCTCCTCATGCTGTGTCTGAGAGTGAGTAACCCTCTCTGTGCTCCTCCTCACCACAGTGTCAGAGTGAGTAACCCTCTCTGTGCTCCTCCTCACCACGGTGTCAGAGTGAGTATCCTTCTCTGTGTTCCTCCTCACGCTGCGTCTGAGAGAGTAACCATCTCTGTGCTCCTCCTCACCACAGTGTCTGAGAGAGTAACCCTCTCTGTGTTCCTCCTCACGCTGTGTCTGAGAGAGTAACCCTCTCTGTCTTCCTCCTCACATGGTGTCTGAGAGAGTAACCCTCTCTGTGTTCCTCCTCACCACGGTCAGACAACCGCTCTTGCATCAAAGACCGAGACACTGGGAATAGCCGCAGGGCAGTCTCCACCACCACCAGACATCTCTCCGCAAAACCGCCACAGGAGAGCGTTGTTATCGTCGATCGGTTGCCAGGGGTGATCTAATACTCTGACACTCATTATGGCTCCTGTTCAGTCGACCTTTAGCCTCAGGTTTTTTTTTCCCTCCAAAAACACAATTCGACTAAAAAATTATGTTGCCCAGACAAATAGACACCTCTGATTGCTCCAATTTTCTTAAAGATCGAAATTCCTGTTTGTCACAGACGCGACAAGGGCGCTGTATACATCCAGCCATGCGTGGCGGCCCTTTGAATGGCTGCAGATAACCGTGTACAATGCGTCTCAGAGCTGATCATTTTCAGGGTAAAAAATAGTGTAAACCGGCAGAACACAATGATGCCGTCTCCCAAGAAAATGATAAAAGTGTAATTTAAAATGGCGCCTGGCGGAATAAACGGGCGGTGATCTCGGCAGCATAGAGCCGTCCGATCCACCGAATCAGGCACTGACAGCCGAGCAACACTCATTACCAGCCGTGCAGAAATAATCTGACACGAATCTCGCAGCATGCCTGTACTGTCTGCTCGCTCCAGTGTTTTTGGTCCAATTTATCTCTCTCTCTCCCCACCGTGAGTCAGGATAGGCAAGGATGGCCCAGGCGGTTGCCGCTGTCCACGCCCGTTTCTCATTTCTCGGGGGCTGGGTTTTATTGACCTCAGGAGCTTTCAAATCCCTCGTTCACAGGGACCAGAACCAGATAATGCAAGAGGTGTATGGAGGCTTACTGTGGCACAGAAAAGCATTATTATTGGGGTACTGGGACAATGAAGTGTACTACAATGCACACCAACAACCATCTTGTTTTTATTTCTGTTTATATTTTGGGGAGGGGGGGCTCACTTCGCAGACTGCCCCTTGCACTCCATCGCAGGAAATAAGAAATTAGTTCAGTCAGAACTAATTTGGTCAGAGCTTTAGTTGCACAATATTGTTTGCATTCTGCAGGACAAACAGGTGTAACTTGAACCCGGCGGTTGTGAGACACCAGGCACGGTTAGGTTGGGGGGGTGCAGTGGAGCGACACCACACAGCTTCAGGGTCTTCAGTCCGTCCTGCCAGTGTGTGTTCAGTCTGCACTCTCCATATGCTCTTCCCCAAGGTGTTCCACGCTTCCCACTGGGCAACGGTGCCACGCTGTCAAGATCTATCGCCGTCTCTGGACTGTGTGCTCAGAAAGCCCTGGGCTTGGATTCCTGCTGGCGCTGGCACAACACGCCTGCCTGGTCTGGCCCCACGTCACAAATGGACTGTGTGGAAACTAAATGTGCACGAATAGGTTAACTTTTGATGCCTTTTCTAACATCCAGTTCACCAAGAGAGGAACCTGCTAAATAAAGTATAACAAATGAATTCAATTGATTCTGAAAATTGGCCCAGTAGGTTTTGGACCCATGCAGCTTCAGTGTGTCTGTGTGCACTGACGTGGTGAACCGTAGCCTGGTTAGTGTCCGAGTGAAAAACATTCTGCGGTCAGCCACAGGACAACACCCTGATAGCATGTACTTCTTTAAGGATGCAAAAAGTTTTCAGACCCTGAGGCTGATGGCACAATCCACATGACCTTGTCTAATTTTCACCTCTGTCTGGGTCTGGGTCCGGGTCCCCGAGGCCCCAATATTTTTCATGTGTCCATCTGCTTGGCACAAATATCCTCCCATTTTTTCTTGCTTGCATTGGTGGTTTCAGTATTCTGAGATGTATCATTCAAAATAGCAACCAAGCAATCAAATCGACTAATCCTTCAATGAACAAAATTTGAAGCATGAAACTGCCCTAAGAGTGACATGGGCCAAATTTGATGCATGAAAGAGTACTGGAATAACAAATATGAGTGAAAATGAAATACTACAATGACAAATGGAAAATACAAAGAATGGTCCTTACCATTTCCACTGTATATGAGCTTATGTAACTTTTTTCAAGTAATATTTAATAATAGTGACTCCTGGAAAACAAACCTTTCAGAAGAGACCAGAATTATGCCTGCAGTCAAAAGGGTTCAAGAAGAGTAACCATTTTATTTTGCGCATGTCATTTTCAACCTTTTGTTAAGAAAAGGGGGGTTAAGGGGTTAAAGACAGGAGAATATACTCTACACAATGAACTTGTTTTCAGTAAATTGACGATAATCCAAATCCTTTGTATTGAGACGCATGTTTGACAATGGTCAGTCAAAACATAATTGTTGCAACTATGACTACAGCTTGCCATGGGAACAGGTAGTTACATTTTGTTTAGTTGATTGCTTAATTGCTTTTTTTCCTAATTTCCTCACATTGGAGATTGTGAGGGTGCTTAGTGGCTCTTCTGGACTGCATGGGCTCCTAATTACTGGCCCTGTACTAGAATGTAATTGCCTGTGATTTCTTTAATCAGCATAATGAACAGAGAGCAATTTCCTCTAATCTACTGTAATGACACGAGTTAGTGCCTTCTGGTCAGGTGGGAGTGGTTGAATGGTTGCCTGTCCTGAAGGTGCTTTTTGCTCTATAATTAATGCACGGGATTAAACGAGCTTTGTGGTTTAGGATCAGCCGGCAGGCCCATTGATTGGGCTTAGTAAGGAGCCGGACTTGGAGATTTTGAAAGCAGAATCTCAGTGGCCTAGGGCATTGGATTTCCTCTTTGATACTGTAAATTGAACCCTTAAGCCAAAAAACTGCAAGCCTGACATCATCTTATTTGAACCCAGGTGTTGTCCCGATGCTAAAGGGGCTTCCACGTTGGGGGAGGGGGTCAGGTGAGACCTGGCCTGGCAAAGCCAACCTAACCTTTCTTTCTCCCCCAGGAAGCATTTCAAGCCAGTTACTGTGATGATACTGCTACATCCTTTGTGCTAACTAACTGAATGCACAATAATAATCATAATCATAATCATAATCATAAACATAATCATAATCATAATCATAATCATAATCATAATCATAATCATAATCATAATCATAATCATAATCATAATCATAATAATAGAATAGAAGAAGAATTTGTTTTGTTGTAATCACAAGGTATGGATGTCATGATTTCAAGAAAGCAGTCATTAATGTTCCATCCATCCATCCATCCATCCATCCATCATCACCCGCTTATCCGGAGTCGGGTCGCGGGGGCAGTAGGCAAAGCCGGGTATTCCAGGCGTCCCTCTCCCCAGCAACGCATTCTAGCTCCTCCTGGGGGATCCCGAGGCGTTCCCTGGCCAGGAGAGATATATAATCTCTCCAGTGGGCTCTGGGTCTCCCTCGGGGTCTCTGCCCAGTTGGACGAGCCCGGAAAACCTCCAAAGGGAGGTGCCCGGGAGGCATCCTGATCAGATGCCCGAACCACCTCAATTGGCTCCTTTCGACGCGAAGGAGCAGCGGCTCTACTCCGAGCTCCCTCCGGATGTCCGAGCTCCTCACCCTATCTCTAAGGCTGAGCCCGGCCACCCTACGGAGGAAGCTCATTTCGGCCGCTTGTATACGCGATCTCGTTCTTTCGGTCACTACCCAAAGCTCGTGACCATAGGTGAGGGTTGGGACGTAGATCGACCAGTAAATCGACCCTCTTCACCACAACGGTCCGGTGCAACGCCCGCATTACTGCTGACGCTGCACCGATCCGCCTGTCGATCTCATGCTCCCTTCTACCCTCACTCGTGAACAAGACCCCGAGATACTTGAACTCCTTCACTTGGGGCAAAGACTCGTTCCCAACCCGGAGGGAGCAATCCACCGTTTTCCGGCAGAGAACCATGGCCTCGGACTTGGAGGTGCTGACTCTCATCCCGGCCGCTTCACACTCGGCTGCAAACCGCTCCAGTGCGTGCTGAAGGTCACGGTCCGATGAAGCCAGCAGAACCACATCATCCGCAAAAAGCAGAGATGCGATTCTGAGGTCACCAAACCGGACACTCTCCTCACCTCGGCTGCGCCTTGAGATCCTGTCCATGAATACCACAAACAGGACCGGTGACAAGGGGCAACCTTGGCGGAGTCCAACATCCAACGGAAACGTGCTTGACTTTGTGCCGAGAATGCGGACACAGCTCTCACTTTGGTTATACAGGGACCTGATGGCTCCTAACAACGGCCCCGGTACCCCATACTCCCGCAGTACACCCCACAGGGTTCCCCGGGGGACACGGTCGAAAGCCTTCTCCAAGTCCACAAAACACATGTGGACTGGATGGGCAAACTCCCATGACCCCGCCAGCAACCCTGCCAAGGTAAAGAGCTGGTCCACCGTTTCACGGCCAAAAAAGATCCCACTTTTGCTTCCTTTGGCAGTTTTCAGTTGCTCTGGTCACAATTAAGGAAAGTGGGTAATCTCTCATGAATTCACTCATTGGAAATTGGCTCTGCTCCCCATACCGGAGTCGTTTAACAGTGTGGGCAAAGCTGTGAAAATCCAACTGGAATGAGAAAACCGTAGGATTCCTCTTGGCCATCATCTGGAATGTTCTAATTTATACAGTGTACCTCTGCTAGCTTTATACAACTGTGTATAAGCATCGTATGAAAGCGTTATATTATTATTTTCTAAACTTTCTAGAACATCAAGTGTGTGCGCATGTCAGTGTTAATGCATTGAACTTGAAGGCATTATGTTATGAAAGACAAAAAATGCGTAAAAACTGCTTTCTATGTGATATATTTAGATGTTCTGTTCTCTCCAGAGGGCGGCACGGATGGTGCAGTGGGTAGCACTGCCGCCTCACAGCAAGGAGGTCCTGGGTTCGAATCCCCGTCGGCCGGGGCCTCTCTGTGCGGAGTTTGCATGTTCTCCCCGTGTCTGCGTGGGTTTCCTCCGGGTACTCCGGTTTCCTCCCACAGTCCAAAGACATGCACGTTAGGCTGATTGGAGAGTCTAAATTGCCCGTAGGTATGAGTGTGTGAGTGAATGGTGTGTGTGCCCTGCGATGGACTGGCGACCTGTCCAGGGTGTATTCCTGCCTTTCGCCCAATGTATGCTGGGATAGGCTCCAGCCCCCCTGCGACCCTGATCAGGATAAGCGGGTTCAGATAATGGATGGATGGATGGATGTTCTCTCCAGTGCTCTTATATGGTCTGTACTAGTCTTCTTGTTATGCCTGTGATGCAATGCTGCATAACAGGCAACTTGTCCAGTATACACTAAACAAAGGAATAGAAAGTGTCCCATTATAAAAGATACTGGCCTGTCCAGTAATAACATTACAATATGTAACATAATTATTGCTGTGGAGCCAGCCAGGTTTTAAGTCCATACTCTATACAGTACATGGAAGAAGTCATGCCTTAGATCATTTTCACTTCTTGCCCAGGCACACCTGTGCTTTATGAAAGCAGTGAGTCAATATGTACTCCTTCCAGGAGCATGAGTTGAAATTATTATTATTATTTGGTAAGGACTGTGGTCATAATGTGAATGAGTATTGGAAGGTAGAAATGAAATATAACAACTGCCTCTTCTTTTGGCATTATTTCAATTTATTCTAGCTGTGACTCATACAACATAAATTTCAACACTACCTTTTTCAAGATAACTTTAAAAAGGAGCTTTCTACTGCACTGTGAGTTTTTAATTTTGAAGATCAATAGGACAGACAATACTGAAGATTTTCTTTGCCGAGCTATGATTAGCTGTAAATTGAGGCGGTATTCTTTTTCCATCTTCCTTGGTGAGACTTTTCAGTATGAATTCCTCATATAAAAACTCACTGTGACTTTGGCCTGACCTCTAATAGAACTGTGAAAGCACAAAAACAGTCATCAAAGGCCATCACAAACAAGCCTCACTTCATTTTCCGGAAATGCATTCTTTTTTTCAAAAGGCCAAACTATTCAGACAAAAATACAGAACAGTGCCGAATCCATTTTTTTATTTTTTTGTATTTTTTTGTATTTTTTTATTTTTTTTCTTACTCAATTTGATCCTTTTCCTTTTAAAATTAAGTCAGAGTATAATATAAAGTTAAATATTTACTACTTTTCGAACCGCGGTGGCGCAACAGGCTAAGACGCAGCAGACTTGTGGTTGCAGTTTGCTGCAGTTGCACACCGGGGACCGGGGTTTGATTCTCGGTCCTGCCAAAAGCCAAGTTTGGCCGGCTCACGTGGGGCAGCAATAATTGGCTCGCTGCTCCAGAGGGAGGGACTTGGCAGGGTTATTAGATCGCCGCACAATAAGCACCTCGGGTGTCTCGGAATCACGGCAACGGGCCCGAGACGAGATGGCTTGAAGAAGGCGTGTCGCTCTCATTCAGGCCGCCGAGGGACGGGGTACGGGCGGTACATCTAATACGACTACCTCCAATTGAATCAGACGAGGTATAATTGGCTACCAAATTGGGAGAAAAAGGGAAAAATCTGAAAAAATTTTTACATTAAATATTTACTACTTTAAGTTGGCCAATATCGCAGCAGGAGAGCGGTTTGTGGAAATTCCAACCAAGGCGGTCACAAGAGAATACTTGAATTCTGTTCTCCCACTGTTAAATTGGTTGACACAACGAGAAAGCTAGTATTTAAGATGTTCCTTTAAAAGGTTATTAATGGTTATTAGTGCCAGTTGATCACGCTCATTTAAAGAATTTAATTGTTGTTGCAGACAGATGCCCATGGTGCAGAAGAAAGCCATTGTAAGAGCCCTAATTCCCCACTCCCTGCAGAGGTAAAAAAAGAAGCCAGCCCAAGATATGCCATGAAAACTTTAATGGATGTGTGCGGCAACACTTTGTAAAGGAGTGTGGTTTAAATGCAGCTAGGGTAGTAAGTGGCCATTCCACTTAATTCTGTCACTTCAGCAATGGATTGAGTTTTCTACCAGTACTAGTCCCGTTTTGCAGGATGCATTGTGAAGATAATTGAGGAATTGTAAACTGAATTGCCCCACTGAGACAATCTTATAAACAGTGGTGGGCATGCTACATATATGAAGCTAAGATTCATAGGTGCCCCCTTAAAGATTACCTTAAAAAAGCCAGAATATGGCCCTGCACTTCAAAACAAAGGGGTCACTGTGCAGACCTACTACTCATTTTTGCACACTGACCAGGGACGGCTGGTCTGATGGCAGGAGGAATAACAAGAGAAAAAGAGAACATTATTTCAGAGAGACAGCGTTTGATGGTATGTTTTCAGTCTTCTCTTTCATCTTCTCTAACCTCCGAAAGACCTCTCAGAGACAAAATTGAAATAATGTGGGGTTTTTTTTTTTCTATTTTGTTTAATTTGAAGAGAGGAAAAACAACCTGTGTTGTAAGATGCTGTCATGTTTGAAAGCTAAAGGGAGGGTGCATTATGGATGGTAGATCTAAAAAGCCTCTTTATTTTGTTGGAAATAGCTCCAAAGTAGGCACACGTGCATTGAAGATATTTTTTTTAAATGTCTCCTGCGGATGATACCAGCCAAGCCGCAAGTTGTCAAATGTCTGTTAAAATGCTTGGTTTGGCATAAAATATGCAGGAATGAGAGCAGAGAGCTATTTCCATTTAAATTATTAAAATCCCACTTGACAGAATTTTCATTTGTCTATAATTAAATTCCATAATTTTATTGGGCCAGAAATCTGTAAAATATGCCTAGCGATTTATTGGTGTAATTCTGGGAACATATCATTCACACAATCTATTATGATTGGTTGTCAAATTAGTTACAATATGGTATATAAAATGAAAAACCTCACTATAGCATTTGCACACAGACACATGCACGCAAACACGGTGCCTTATAGAAAATATAGATAGTTGTGCATTCACACAGCCAATTACTGCTTCCGTGTTAAATATTTAGCATTTTCTATTATTTTGATTTGTTCAACACTTCAGACCAGGGCATCTGCCACAAACATAACATGTGAACAGGGATTGGACCATTGAGGTCCATTTGGATGCTACTCATTGAGGGGCAGTATACTGCACAGCTGTGTCATCTCCAACATGGAGTCCAATAGGTCCATATGTATTCTGTTAGGAAGCACTCCATACCATGACATGCACTGTATATGTATGACACATAACTTAAATTTTGAGCTCAGTATTAGTTTTTATACAATAAGCCTGTTTATGGACTGACACACCAACACCCACACCCACCCACACACACACACACACACACACACACACACACACACACACACACATACACACCCATACACACACACACCCATACACACACACACACACACACACACACACACACACACACACACACACACACACACACAAACAAACACACCCATACACACACACACCCATACACACACACACACACCACACACACACACACACACACACACAGACTAACATACTGAGGCAAATGCCGCACCATCAGAGCTTTTACTGAACATTATCACCTCACATATGATTTTCCTCATCAAACAGGTCCCCACTTTGGTTGGTTTTTGGCATTATTTAAAGCAGTAACATGGTGGTTGAATGTAACACTAGCCAGTTATCTTTAGGCAACAATAAAACAAATGTGCATATCTTTTTTATTATTCAGTCATTTAAATATATTTTTTCTCAGCCTAAATTTCCCACTATAAAAGTCCACCCAAACTGTCAGGGCGTGGTAATGAGAACTGTCTATGACGTGCCCCCACTTTCCTGTAGGCCAACATTGTAAACTGTGAGTCACAAGTTATAGGGGAGGGATAAGGGGAGTGGTTATCCTCGTGTGACGTACTACTAGGAGAACATTCCCAACTGGTTGAAAATAGGACAGTAAATTTAAAATGCTTACTTCTCCAAAACTAAACTACTATATTCAATACTTTTATCCTGTTTTTTCAATGCCATCTTATGCAAATTGCATATAAAAACCTAGAAAGTGTGATCAAACACCATGCTACTCCTTTAACTCCATTATATGTATGCAGTAGATGTATAGTTGTCTTCTCTTTAATCTGAAAAGGCCTGTCAGAGCCCATAAAAGTAGCTCTGCAGATTGAAACCTGATACCAGAACACCTGAAGTAGGCCTACATATATCCACCACTCTATTCTCAGCCTCTCTTTCCATATCTCTGCGCCCTGTAATGAAAAATACATTCATGTGTCACACACACACACATGGGAATGTCGCGGAATCTCTTGAATGATCTCCTCTCCCTTCAGCTGTGATGCCGGAGCCTTCCGCACCATTGTGCCGGGCCGCAGAGTGACTGACGCCGGGGCCAGGTTGCTCGTGGAGACGAGCGCGTCACCTGCCGGTCGGGCCCGGCTACCCTGGCACGCAGACGCCATCGCAGAGGGCAGGTTAGGACACGCTCGCCCTGGGCACGGGACCGCAGGCGCGCTGCCGCTCCAGTTACATTTCACTGCGTTTACAAGAAACGCTTTCACAGCGCGACGTGACTGCCACCAGTCCAAACCCATCTACGTCGCGTCTGCCTCCCTCCCGAAAAAGTAGAAAAATAGATGCATTTTTAATGCTCCGCTTCCTCAAACCCCACCTGAATCGCGACTGATGTACATTTTTTTTATTTCTTCAATTACAAAACATTTGTCTCGTTTATGGATTATGTGCTACATTTACGCATTAAATTAGCCTGCGACTGCCAGGGCTGAGTGGCGCATTGGTGCCGTTTCCCCATCAGAAGACTAACTTGTATATTGGAGAGTGAGGAGCAGGCAGATTTCCCAGCATCCACTGCCCCCAGTCAAAAGCAAATGAAAGATTCACTCAGGGACCAGTTAGAGCCGAGTGGCTGTTGGGGCGTAATTGGCTGAGTGTGGTTTTTTTGGCATGGTGCACCCACGCAATCCTGCAGTTGTGCGGTTTGAAGCCGAGCTTCACAGCTGGGAGCAGAAGCGTCACCATTTCAAACAAAACACATTAAACACCACAGACAAACGCTCTGAAAAGACATCTGCTGCCGCTACGCCTGGGTCCCTTATTTATTTACTCATTTTCTTCATAATTCCAAATTTTAGCCACTATTGTCATGGCTTCAAAAAACTATCCTCACTCCCTACGGCGTGAGTCATACAAACTGCGTGCTGTCCGTAACATTGAATGTATCATTTTGTGCATTCAATGGAATGGACAGCACACAGAATGGACAGTTTGTTTCCAGTCAAGTAGGCTTTTTCAAGGAAAAAAAAACAAAACAATACTATAATCTTAATCTTACCATCTTAATGCCATACGTGGACCCTCGCAGCACAAAACGTTGATGCTGAAACGGAGGCGCACTTCACGCCAGCTTGATAAAAACGTTTGTGCGCGGCAGACAGAAACCAGCAGCTCAGGTCTGGCCACTCTTATTTCACCTAATCAAACCCAGAGTATGAAACTCACACCAGCAAATCAATCGCCCTTGTCAGAGCGGCTCGGCGACGCCCGCCCGGGGAAGAGAGACACGAGCGCACCAGGAGTGCCTATTGATTTTAATGGCGGCGAACCCCGTCTCTAATGCGCTGATTGTATTTGCCATTAATTATGTTTTGGGTGAGGGGCAGTGGTCATGCATGGCTGATTGCTATTGTGCGGCGGTGGAGACCAAACTCCGGGAGGTCGAGGAGAAGGACTCGCTCGGACACTTAATCATGTTTGACGGAGCTGCGGAAAATCGTCATCTCCAGGCAAAAAACTCAAATCCCACCGGCTCCTGAGCAGTGTATCCATCCCCCTGGAGCTGCATAACTACATAAGCTCTGTGGCTGGGCTGGGTTTCTGCGGTCTAGAGGTCCCTTTGCGTTCGCTCTTGTAATGAAAGCAATTCGTTTTGTCGGTAATCCCTTTGTTGGAATGACTACTCCTATGGTAAATGCACTCTGGTCAAATAACATTGCATAATGTTTCTTCACAGTACTCAAACGTGCCACTGTACTACCAGCGGAGGTCAATCGTAGCGCTGTTAATTTTCAGCATGTGTAAATCTATGGATGACAAAGCCTCAGGCAGACAGGGTCAAAAGTACATTAACCGCAACCGTGCTGGCGGTTTCCAGTTTGGAGAAATTCGTCATGCCTTCATTTTCCCAGGCAGTTAATAGAGTTTGCCCCCGTTCGCCAAGAGAAATCAGAGCTAAACCAGACACAGACAATAATGTTGGATTACAAAGGAACACTGTGTTTGCAATAGCTCCACCCTGGAAGCTAAGCCATGCTGACTGTATTTACTCTTTCCTTAAAAGAAGGTTTCCTTCAACTTAAAAGCTCCTCTCACTGATCACAGTGTGGTGTCTTGAATTTAATAGATTTTAATTATATGACGACTAACTTTATTTCTCCCATCTCTTGAGGGTAGAAGAAATTTAGAAAGCTTAAAATAAAGCACCCCACTGATCAATTAAGGGGGTTTACTTTTAATACTTTTAATGCAACCCACCTGGTTTCTTTGGCCATAAATACTGCAGATAGATTGGAATAACCTCTGAATTTTTCAGTTTTTTAACCCCAGGTTTACTAACTTTTTTCCTGTTCCACATTTTTGCTCCTCACATACTGTAAGATACGACGGCACGGATGATGCAGTGGGTAGCACTGCCGCCTCACAGCAAGGAGGTCCTGGGTTCGAATCCCTGTCGGCCGGGGCCTCTCTGTGTGGAGTTTGCATGTTCTCCCCGTGTTTGCGTGGGTTTCCTCCCACAGTCCAAAGACATGCAGGTTAGGCTGATTGGAGAGTCTAAATTGCCCATAGGTATGAATGTGTGAGTGAATGGTGTGTGTGTCCTGTGATGGACTGGCGACCTGTCCAGGGTGTATTCCTGCCTTTCACCCAATGTATGCTGGGATCGGCTCCAGCCCCCCTGCGACCCTGTTCAGGATAAGCGGGTTAGGAGAATTAATGAATGAATGAAACATACTGTAGGAGCTATGAATGTTCAATATGTGCGGTCAGAACTAGGAGAGGCCCTCTCCTAGGGTCCAGAGGACCGGTGAGTGAGCTTTGTCGACGACTCTTACTTGTGCACTTTTTGATCCCGGATCCTTTCTTCAGCGCATGGCGGCTCAGCTTGCAGTGGAAGTTGTCCTCCCAGAACTCGGCAAACCAGATATTCCTCCTGTTGTTGTCCAGGGTTCGGCTGATGAAGTAGCGGTCGAAACCTGTGGAGACCAGTGAGAGCCCGTATCGCACCGCAGCACGCATGCATCCGGTGCACACCAGCGCTCTGCAAATGGCCGCTACAGCAGTCTACTAGGGGACAGCTGAGGTGAGGCAGCGAAGATGAGGATCAGTCTGAAAGAACGGGAAATAGTGCAGCCCTGGCAGCCCGACAGCTGGCAACAGCAGCGACGATCTGACTGGTGCCCGCTCGCTGGGCCTCAATGCTGGGGCAGGGTTACGACTCGTTTCCCTGAGCAGCCCTTTTCAATAAAGCTCCCACACTTTAACTGTGCAGCAGTATAACTGGCCCTGCAGTCTAAAGCTTTACGAGAGCACCAATACATTTCAATCACCTACGAATGGTCTCCAACATAGACAGCCCTGAGCTTTCTTCCATGAACACAAACACATAAACTTATATGTGTCATATACAGTATGCGTACATGTGTAGTAAGCCTGCCTGTGTGTGTGTGTGTGTGTGTGTGTGTGTGTGGGGGGGGGCTCCTTAGTAGTAGCTTTCCTTTTTGAATTTTGGCAGGCTTGACATTTAGTAGATTAAAAAACCTCACCACCTGCATCCAACAACCTCTCGGACTAATGCACTAATATGACATCACCTCTGGAGCAGCCAAAGTCATTGGCCCATTACAGTTAATCATAAAGGGCCAAAAAGCAACCTGACAAAAAAACAAAAAAATGATTCATAACCAATAATCAGTATATTCATTAGTCAAAATTTGTCTGTCACACTTCTGTGTTTTCATTTTCTAAAAACACTCAAAGAAGAGAATGTATTGTGAAGCTCAGGGAACAAAGACATATGAAATCCCCAGGGTCCGGGTTCAGTTGTGCAGCGTGAAGCACTGTTGCCTCATAGCAGGAAGGTCCTGTGTGTTCTCCCCGTGTCCCTAGGCGTGCGTGAAAGGTGTGTGTGCTCTGGGGCCTGTCCAGTGTGTGTTCTTGCCTCTCGCCCAATGCATGCTGGGATATGCTCCAATGTAAGTATTAACTCTGTACCTCTGACAGACATGCGTTTGGGCAGGATGGTAACCGCCCCCTCCCCCATCTCCTCTTGATGCAGCACAGGGGAGATTTTGGACCCCCAGCTGTCCGAGCCCACCCACAGGAAGTGGCCTGTCTGGTTGGCCTTTTTGGCTGCTTGCAGAAGACGCCTGCAAGAGAACAGGAGATTGCACCTGTGAAGTCCTTGCATTGAGAAAGACAGTTTGAACCGTAAGTGTGTCCTCAATGTTTCCTAAACACTGCATTTCATTTACATTGCAATTCAGCAGACCCACTTCTCCAGAGAGACTTCTCAAACAAAGTAAAAAAAAAAAAAACAATTGTGCCCAGAGTGACTTACGTAAAATACACGAGAACCAGAAGAGCATTCACCTGATTCAAATACAAAAGAGAGCCAGACAACATTCCCAGACAAGTAATAGAGCAACTTAACTCTGCAAACCAAGAACAAACAAATGTAGAACAAGAACAAACTGTACATATGTGCCTCCACAACAAGCCCAAATAAAATTATAAAAGAAACATATTATAATAAGAATATAATTTAAATAAAACCATGACAATATCATATAGTTTATTTTGTAGCAAATACAAAGATACTGTCTAAAGAGATGGGTCTTCAGTCTGTGTAAGAAAATGGCCAATGAATCGAGCATCCTGACCACTTTGTGAAGTTTGTTGTCCTGGCCTTGTCCTGGGAGAAGTGACCATGAAGAGAGGGGAGGACAAGTCACCGGAATGTTCTGACGTGCAGAAATTATCACAGTACAACAGCTGTAAGTGCTGCTCCCCAGGGTTCAGACAGCAAGGTGTTCACCACAGAAACAGATAGACGGTGTTCTTGGGGTTTTGTTGTTCCTGGACCCCAATTTGAGAACTTGGTCTTATTTTCTTCATGCTGGGCTGTACCACCTGTTAACCATGCGGGGGGGGGGGGGAGGGGGGAGGCCGTACAGGCCTGCTGCTGTTCCGACAGGTGTGTAGTGACATTAGCATGAGGCCGGTCCCTCCCAGGTAATTGTGGTAATTATGGGACGACGGGGGGAGAGCGATGAGCCAGCGGCCTCCCTGCTGTCTTCCCAGGCCTCGTGTCTAATTGCTCCTCACGCTTCAGCTTGAGCCAGACACTATCCGTGGAACAGGAGAGCAGGAAATCAGGGCACCTGTCCCTTTGCTGGTTACCACGGTGATTCTGTATGGAGAGACTATACCACCTTTAGAAATCTTGATGAGACCAATTCACTCAACAAATGGCCAGTTCTCCTTATGTTCTGATGTCCCATTCAGCATGAGTACTGGTCTCGCTCTGTTCCTCTCTGCCTTGCTCTCTCCCTCTCCCTCTCCCTCTCCCTCTCCCTCTCCCTCTCCCTCTCCCTCTCTCTGAATTGATTTCACTGCCAGCCCCCCTGTGTTTGCTTGTTGCACTTACATTTGACATTGGTATAACAGGACTTTTTAGCAAAACTGTGGAAGAACTCGAAATGAAGCCAAATACATCATGAGTACGATATCGAGATACTCAGAATATCACACTTCCACACTGCCTCCCTCAGGCGAGCACACAAAAGTGTATTCCAGTTTCCGATAAATAAATAAATCATAAATTACATTCCTAGAGCGCAACTGATGCTTTTGTTTTGTGTGGTAACCACCTCTGGACTCAGTGGGAGTCTGTTTTGTTGACAGTCAATTCCAATATCCCTCAAAGCCTTTTACTAGGCAATCTACGCTGGTGATTTTCATCTAGGTGCCTGCACGGTTGTGCAACATGTTTAATAAGAGATTTGGTTGAAGAAATATATTCATAAACAGATTCCATAATAATTTCTGGTCTACATTGACAATAATGGCCTGATTTAAAAATAGTGTTAATAGGGTCAGTAATAATCAGCTCAGCAAATCAGCAATGTTTTCCATACCACTAAACAACAGTAGCACACTGCATCTCCAATAATCTTGGCTGTCACTACTCAATGCAGGCTCTCTTTTGATATAACCGGTGCCTTGCTTTGCCACATCTGGTCCCATTACAGCGATTATAGAAATGGAAAATAATGGAACACATTATAATTATGCGGAGTTTTTGGAAGATACAATTTTAATGATAATGAAAATGCATTTCACAACAGTATATGAGACTGCTAAGGGCAAAAATATGATTATCATCTATCCAGCCAATTTTTGAATAATTTAAAAATAGTGATTAAGCTATACAATATTATAATTTCTCTGTTCAATTAATTGTGGTCATTCAATCGTATGTACACATAGACACGTTAGGGCCTTAGTACAGTGAAATGGGTATGTTGTGGATTCTACTCGTATATGAATGGTGTTATAGCATGCCTCTAGTGCCATGGCAAACTGAGAGGGAAAGCTTTGTTGCATGTGTCCCACAGCCCTGGGTAATTACAATATACCCCCTGACTATCACCTATTATGATAAAGGAACATTGAATTTCACAATTCCCATCATGGTATATCCAGGTGGTCTCTAGAAGTCCACTGAGATAAATTCTCACTTTGAAAAACAGAGGGAATTGAAAATTGTGTGTGTGTGTGTTTGTGAGACTGTGCCTGTGCATATGAGCATTGTTTCCCAATCCTTTCATGATTTTTTTTTTTTTTTTTTTTAATGTTGGCCCAAGCAGCGTATTGACTCAATGTCTTTATTCATGAATGCATTAAAACAACAGCTCCTGGGTTCTGCCCTTTAAAAATAGCTTGCTCCAGCTGGACGGATGGGGTCTGCTACTTTTCGTGATGTCAGGGAGGCAGGTGCAGGGGAGCACTAGAGGTTCTGCCCATTTTTTTTGTTGCCAGCTTCTGATAATACAACAATAATTTTAAATTTAGGCCATCAGAAAGGCCTGGTATATGAGTGCTAATTAGCCGCTAATTAACGTGAGACAAATAGAGAGTATAACTCCATGGTTCTATGTAAATAAGCCCAGTGAAGGCCACCCACCAGTCAGGAGGTAAACAGATTCCCAGGGGGGAGGAGAGCGATACAGAAGAGGGAAAATGCTAAAGCGCAGCAGTATGTATGGAAATGTAATCCTAATACAAATTTGTATTTTTCTACTTGGCAAAGCGGTTTTTGTCCTGTGACACAACTTGGAGCTTTAAAATACCCACACATCACCATGCCTTTTTATTAGAGACACATTCATCTGCCTTTCCTTAGTGTATTTAGTTTCATTCACACCTAAAATAAATCTGGTGTTGACTTTCTCGCCTCTTGTGTACTGTATTTAAACCGGCATTCCAAATTGTACCCCAAGAAGCAGATTCACCCCGTCCTTTTCCGGGCCATGGTTTCCGCACCCTGCGGTGTGATGTTTTTGGATGCGGGTCCTTGGCTGTTTGTGATGCTGTGTGTCATGCGGAACAGATGTATCTGTGCCTGCAGCATTCCGGAGTGTTCCACACCGCACCGCCGGGGAACCCGCCACCGTAACCGTTAGGAGAGGAGAAGATACCAAGGCGTGCACCTCTCCTCCACCTCTGCGAGTGCCCGGCTCTTTCTTCACAAAATGAGATCCGAAGACCCTCAGACAGCGAGGGCGGTTTCCGTTTGGGAGTCAGTAGGCGGAAAACATAAAGTGCCAAATTCTCAGGTGAAATCAGAGTTGTTCAATAACAAACAGGGCTGCCAGCGACTCGGCCTAAATGAACTTTAAGAGCTTAATGTGAAAGGCCCTCTCCGTTTATTGAGTCAGTCCAGAGGGAAGATGAAATCCCGCTCTACTCTGTGACTTCTGTTTGTCACCCCCCCCGTGCGTCCTGGGCCCTCCAGGCCGCGTGAACGGCGGGTTTCTCGCGCCGCCGCTTGGGAGGGAGGGCCGCCGACGTTAGCGGCAGTCACGCGGAGCCGCACGCGGCTCTGAACGGAGCGCGGAGGGAACACGAGAGAGATTAGCCTCAAATTAATCCTGTTAGCGAAGGGAAATGAACAGGATGAAATGGCGTGTGGGGAGGGACACCCACACATGAGGAGGCCTGCACAATAAAGAATGCGCTTGCCTTGCCGTAGGGACTGTCAAATGACCACACTCTGAAAATGAATTAAAATTACAGCAGACCCTTCCAGTGGCACACCATAGTAATTATATAACACCAGATGCCTGAGAGTACCGCACTTAATTTCTCCATCAATACAGGGGAGCCTGCACATGAAATATTGTGCTCCAGGCTTCGGAAACTTTGAGTGGGTGTATAAAGTCTTGAAATTTGTTTTCAACACCACTCGGAAATTAAATATGGACACCATTATCCTTCATAGTTTTTCAGCGATAGAAACAGCTGGCGGCATTGAGCAGCCACAGCATCTCCACAGCGAGGCCAGCCAGGTTGAGTTAAGAGCTGAAATACTGTAGGGTTGTGCATGCCAGTCGCATGCCAAACACTTCTGGTCTAACTGCTTGCCCACCACTGGGCTTCCTTGGTGTTCACATCGTACTCCCATTGAAAGAATGCTGCTACTATCAATAGCTTGGTACCAGTAATAACCCCACCCTTGCCAATAATAGCCACATCCCTTTCCCCCAACTGGATTAAGGAGGAGCTAGGGGACTATATGGGCTAAAACAGGCTTGAGGCACCAAGAAAACATGATAGCAGAACCACCAAGTCTAGAAATGACTGTAGAAAAGAAACAATCACTGGCCCGTGCAGGCTCCTCCTGCATTAGCATGGCTCCTGACCCTACCCTGGTGGCTTTCACTCACCTGATGTCGTCCTCGTTGGCGAACAGGATGACCACACGGGCATTAGGGTTCTCCCTGAGCCGGCGAATGATCTTGTCGAATTCTCCCGACTTTGGCTCCCGGGGAATCTTCACAGACTGGGCGATACACACACCTCCTGAGAGAGACAGGAAGAGAGAGAATATGTCATTATGCTGATATATTGTGAATCCATATTTGTTATATGAGGCATACAAGTGTGACTGGGATAGATAACAGATGGGAAAAGAGGGAACAGAACAAACAAAAAAATGACATGGTTGGGTAGCCTCTTTAACTCTGAGACCAAGTTGAGGATCCATGTTACAGAGAGAAATCAAACAGATGGGACCAGTACTGTACTGTCGGTCTGTTGACCATACAAATGGAAAGTGATGGCACCTCTTTGGCCAGCTAAGAAAAACCCCTATGGGCCTCTATGTTTACCGATGTCAGTTTGTCAAGTCCTTGTGAGCCATCAGTCATTAATACCTGCACAGACAACAGTCAACATTTAATTTCACTGGGAAGGATGTGGTCTGCCTGCAGTCTTGTGCGGCTTACTGAAATGAGTGTGATACCCTGGTGGGGTGGGGGCGGTGGTGCGGGGGGGGGACAGAGGAAACGCAGGGGCCGTAAACTTCAGTTTGAACCTGGCCAAAAATGAGCACTGACAGAGGTAGCCTTGAGAAGCGCAGACGGTTATTTTCCTTAAACCGATACTAATGCCCGGCCTATATCTTTTCCTTTTTACAGCAGTCGATGTAAGATTAAAATTGTGCAGGTGTAGTATTTCACAGTGTGGGAAAGGTAAGGTATTATAAATAAATAATAAAAATGCCAGAGTCCGCAGAGAGAAGATTTGAGGCCCATCAATACAGTTTATGTGACTGTCAATAAGTCGGGAGGAATTGTGTAGCCATTTGAAGGGTGCTGAACTGGTAATTGGAAATATAAGGGTATGTGCTGTTTAGAAGATGCAATGTCCAGAGCTTTAGACAAGGCTCAACTTGTTTTGCTGCACCTCCTTTCCCACCACCGCATGTGCTGTACATTTATCAAATCCATGCATTTCTACAGGCTGATATGTTTTCTTTAATCCTTCTGCTCATTGCTTTTTTATTTTAGAATGTTTTAAATGCACAGTCATTTGTTAAATGAGAACAACATTACAATAACAGAGTGTCTCTGTATATCCACTGTAGTGGTTTGCTCACTGTAAAGCAAGTAAGCAGAAAAAAACTAATCAAAATGAACACTCTGACAACACTAGCCAGAGACAGCTGTATAGCATAATCCAGTGGGATAGGGCAATAGTGTTGGGGGCAGCAGCATCTCCATAGATTCAACACGATTCATCACTAAGTTCAGGCAGAGGAGTTCCATATATTTGCATATTGTCAGTGTCGATGGGTGCCAATTATCAAATTGTAACAGCATGAATGGAGTATAACAGTATACCTAAACCAGGGGTGCACAGCAAGGGCCGATCGGTTTCAGGATTTTGTGGTAACTTCTGCTCTGGATTATTTAATTAGCTCAATCATGTCTAAATCTGATATGTGTAAAAGCACCAGCTACGGTCACAGACTGGTGTATCCTAAAGATTTTACTGACCCAGTACAGGAGTGAACCAGTGTAGATTATAGAGCAGGCAGAAAACTAAAAATGTAGGTAACTGGTTGGAACAAAAACTAACACATATAGAGTTGTGCACCCCTGACCTAAACACAAAACCTGCAAGCCTAAGATAATGATCTGTTCAGGGGCGTAGGTTTCATTTCAACATTTGGGGGGAAGAGCATCTCTCACTTAATTTCCTGCATTCTGGTGAATTTTTATGAACCAATTTGCTCCTCTTCTGCATCAATTTATTGTGTAAATTTATTTTATTTATGTAAAGGAAAAGGCATCATTCAGGTAGGCTACCCATATAGTGACTGTTCGATGGCTTTTAAGAACATTCCAAATCGAAATCTTCACATTTCCCTCCCAGCTTCCTCATTGTTCGCTGCAAATCTTTCAGACAGTTTGCAAACACAGCGAACAGAATGCTAACGGAGAAAAAATTTAATTGTTTGCAAACGTTCGCCTGATAACTTCAGGCACAAGTTATAAACTAGATAACATTAGCATTTCATCCGCAGATACTCTCATTCAGAAACACTGAAGGTAAAAGGAGCGCAGGCCGAAGGAGGACTGAGAACTCGGCCCCGCCCCTTCACGCTCAGGCCAGAAGGGGCGGCCCGCAGCCTAGTGGTTGAGGTACATGTCTGGGACCTGGAAGGCTGGCGGTTGAAGACGTGGTGTAGCCACAGTAAAATCCACACAACTGTTAAGCCCTTGAGCAAGGCTCTTAACCCCACATTGCTCAAGGGGGGGGGTTGTGCCCTGCATAGTCGAATCAACTGTATGTCGCTTTGGATAAATAAATGTAATGTAATGTAAAACAAGCGTGATAGCTACTTACACTAGACTCACTACACTATCATGCTTCCGCAACGGTAGACATATAGCAACTGCGAGTCAGCAAGGCCGGCAGACCCAGCAAGGTTAAGATGGTATGGTCCAGTAGGGGTGTATGAAATAATTGTAAAATAGGTAAGAAGGATATCTAAGCGTTTAGACCCTCTGTGCTGTTATTTTTACCTGTATTGGGGAGGAGGTTATCATTCATTATGTTTTGGGGGGGACAAATTCACCTCTTCTAAATATTGAGGGGGACATGTCCCCCCTGTCCCCCCTAAATCTACGCCCCTGGATCTGTTGCCACCTTCAGCCTAGTGCATAGGATCCATGCCCCAGTGGGCACAAGCCCAAAAGAGCTTGCTGCTTCATAGGGTGCTCAGCTGCACAGTGGATACAGTAGAATGCCATTGCAGTTATAGTGTGAAGCATACAGTGAGATGGGGAAAGCTGGACTGGCTTTTGAACAGAGGCCGATATCATAGCTGGTCCGCAGGGCCTAATAAGAGACAGATGCTTTCAGTGGAACAACACTGTGGATTGCAATAATTTTAAGTATTGCTACAGTGGAGGAAGGCAAGAGGTTAGCAGGTCAATCATTAACCTCCAGATGAGGGCGATTATCGAGCTGACTCCATCTAAGCTGCTCCCTTGAGAAGCCCAGTGGTTCCTGGGAAGGTTTCTATAAGCAAATGCTTGGAGCGAGGCTGGGCATACATATTTCTCTGGTGGCTTTTCAAATAGCTTCCTCCACTGCTTTTTATTGGCTCCATAAAAAAGTGTTTGTCTGAAACATTGTTTGTTTGAGTTATGTCTGTTTACTGAAAGCCGCATAAAGACATTTCAAAGTCCATATATTACATAAGCATTACTTATTCAGGCAAATGACATCCAATGCAAAACTCCAGACAATGCAATAAGACGTGGCGTGACAGGCCAATTTAATTTTGAGGGTCAGTGTATTGGCTGCTTTTGCACTGATCCTCTTTTGTATTTCTTGATTGCAGTCTAGTCGGTCTGGTATCTCTGTCTAGGTCTACAACAATCCATTTTTTCTTTGACGAGGTGAATTTTACGCATAAAAGAGTGGACTGATTGGAAATGGAATGAAAACGCAGACACTGTTGCTTAATGATTCACATAAGTACAGACTTTACTCCCGGGCTGCTTTGGCACCAGCCCTCACAGACAGCAGCACCGATCAAAATAATCTGATATGCAATTCTTCATATGTATATCATTAAGCGATCCACACAAAAAAACAAGCCTGGTCTTGTACTGTAGGTGGAGGGTGTTGTGCTATGTGCTGGAAAAAAAACAAAAACAAATAATGATGTGTGAAAAAGCAAATAATAATTATGTTGCACGTCAAAATATGTCCAAGATTTGGCATTTGGAATTACACATGAGAAAAAATTATTATAAATAGATGGTAAATCATATAGTTTGCCAAGTAAGTGGCTGGCATTGTCGATGTTGTTGAACACAAAACAAGAGGGGCCCAGCATGCAGCTTTTCTGTTTCCCACAGCCCCTAATGAGAACGGAGGACTTGTTTGGCTCTACACATTACATGGCTTTATACTGGTGCTATGCTAATTGCAATAAATTATGATTTAACATCGTAAGGCTTATAAACAAAAGACAAACCGTGATTATATTGAACAGTGGAGCCATAATGCATCATTCATGTCTATTTTGTCTTTACACTGTCTTGGTGAAGGTTTCTTTGTATACGATTAAACTACTGAGAGAAGAATGAACTAAAGCTACATCAACTAGCCAGAGTATGCGTTCATTTGAACTTGAGTGATATGTTCCTGGGAAATAGAAGCCTTCCTGCACATCTCATCTCAGCACAAGGTACATGAAGGTATTTGCATGGCATAACATTCACAGAGAGACATTCTTTCTAAAACAGTCTTCACATCATGGCAAAATGACAAACTACCAAACTTGCCATCTAATTGGCTGTAAATCCAGACCGGCATGAACCCACTCGACTGATCTGTTGGGGGCAGGATCCACTGCTGTTTGAGCGGGGGTTTGCATTAGACCCATGGCATAAACTCCCTCTGGATACATCAGTCCTGCGCAGCACCTGGCCCATACTTTTCAAAGGGTGGAGAACCACTGTTCTCAAAAAACACCTTAGTGTTTCCTCAGTGCCTGACTGCAGACTGATATATTTTCCCTCAGAAGCCACAGGTGGTGCTGTGTCTGGGACACTGTGGCAGTGGAATACTAACAGCAGGGCCCCTCAGGACCTGGGAGCCACAGGCTTCAGACATTGACAGCACAGTTTCACAGGGGGACAGCAGGACAGGTGCCTCGCAGGTCCAATCCCAAATCAACACAGAGAGGAAAACATTCCAGCACCATGGGTGTATTCATTTATTTTTTTAATGCTTTTTTTTTTTTCTTTTTTCCACCTCCCGCCAAAATGTCATGGAGCTTGTGTGCATGCTAATGAGAACACACTGCAGTGCTTCCCCTATGCCAGCAGAAACCCGGCCAGTCACACGATCAGTGTAGGAAGAACACCCACTGGAGTAATTAACCATGGCCCCCCGCCCCCTCTCCCTACCCAGATCGCGAAACAATGCCCCAATGCAGCTCAGAAATAACCAGGTCAGGAAACTAGCTAACTTTTTTGGGGAGACAATGCTCACTGATTTTAAAATGATAAATAAAAATAATAATTTGATAAAAGTCTCTCCGCAGTGGATGTGTGGACACACGCTGATGACCGGTTAAGGCCTGAGACATTGTGAAGTTCAAAGGTATCCATCTCATGTGCAGGACTGGATCCAACCAGTCGAACGGAATGGGCTGATTTTCTATTCAGGTCAGGTTTTGTGCTGGCTGGTATATACCTGATGCTTGCTTGAGTGCAGTTCTAGAGTGCACATTATTTACATCAGGGTGGGGGGTTAGAGAGACACAGAGGATGAATTGGGGGGTGGGGGGGGAGAGCTGGCAGAGGAAGCTGCTCTGAGATAAATGATTAGAAATACCTCCGGCCAACAATAATGTTTCTGCTGTCCCCCGAAGCCTCCCCAAATGCGAGTGGACAGGCACTTCATCAAGGGGCAGAAAGTTTGATGAGAGGGGGTGGAGGGGAGAGCTCTTCTCATGTCTTAGGTGCTTCACTGCAGGCAGTTTTTTTATATGAGGAGGAGGATGGAGCACGTAATTGACCTCTACGAACACATCGTCATGCGGCGAGGTCAGCGGATCCCTGGTCTCTTTCAGCATCTCTCATCAGGTGCATTAATCCAGCCATTAAAGCCCGCCTCTTTGCTATGGGCCTGTCAATGGCAATCTCTAGCGATAGGCGAGGGCTGTCTCTTACAGCACTAGAGCGGGGGTGCCCATTAAACGGGGGAATAATGACTCCTAGGATGACGGGCTAGAGATGCGAGAGCCACGTCCACGTCCGTTAGCCTAGCCAATGCAGGATAGGCGCATCAGCAGCCAGTAGCATGTCTGCGAATCACTATGACTGCCTTGCCTCATGCCAGCTGTGGCCAGCAGAAACGCTAGCAGCAAAAGAGGACAGATGTGGTTCTGTGATAGAGCCACTGGGCATTGCAAGTGAAAAATGTGGTTTAATATCTCTGGAGTTTTAAGAACCGGCTATATGGTATGTTTGTTAATGGTTTTGTGGCTATATGCAGCAGTGCGTAGCCTACGTGACGATGATATTCGATTGCAAAGACAACCTCTGCTCTCCAAATTCATTGTCTATTTAGTAAACTACATAGCGCGCTATATGGACATTCACAAGTTAAGGATTAGTAATTAGTGAATAGTGAGCCATTTCGGACACAACTTATGCGTTTTCTGTATTTAGATACCTCTTCACCTTTTTTATGTCTTCCCTATTACATGCCCTCTGCACCATATTTGGATTTGGATTTTGTTGTAAATGTCTCACCTGTTCCTCGTTGTCTCGTCAGCAGTCCTGCATATAAACTGTACCAGATCGTCTTGTGCCTTGCCTTGTGCTCGTGTCATTACTTTCCAACGGTTTTCTCCTGCCTGTCCCATACCTGTTCCAAGTTCCTGTCTCCAGTGCCATGTCGTCCCATCCTACATCTGTTCTCCTTCCTGCCCTGCCTGTCTGTGTGCAGCTCTACTCCAGCCAAACTGCCCGTCTACCCCTCCTCGTCCAAACCCTGCTCCAGTCCCTCGCCCTCCTGCCCCACTCATTTCTGTCTGGTTCTGGAATTCACCCTGCCCTCTCCATATTGTCCTGTTTGCCTGGTTCTTGGTTTCACTTTTGCCTGACCTTTACATTTCTGATTGGTGATGATTGACCTGGTTCTGTGTACAACAATAAGGCCTGTCAGTTATTACATCCTGGGTTCTGCATGTGATTCTGATCAGTTCCGTGACAGGACTTATGGTGAACGAACGTCATCATGGCTTCATGTTGAACAAACCTAATCTGTGTCTGACTGCAGATACGGGATCCATGTTTTGACCCCAGATACATTTTTAGCGGATGCCCTTTTGGAAGAACTCTCCTAGGAACTGACTGTTGAGTGTTGGGGAACAAATATCTTTACATTTCTCACTTGGAGCAAACTAACTGAGAGACAGACTTTCCAGAACTTTCTTTGGCTCACCTTTTTGCGACACTTATACTGTACTCTGTAGGGCTGCAACCGAGTGAATAATCACATGTAGCATTCTCCTTATGGAAGGCATATCCATCAACGTCTTCTAACATCTGGAGTCGCAGAAGGGTTTACACACTTTCTGAAACTGCTTTTAAGGGTCCAAAACGTCTTTAACCATATACACTTTTCACCTGCACTTATTTCCACTAAAAAGTACAGCATCCAGGAACTGCCTGTCTGTCTGTTTTGCTATCACTAAAGTGTGTTATCTAGCTTGAAATACAACACAGTAATCATGGTTTCATCTGCACCTTGTCTCACTATCTTGGTCATGGCTTAGCTAAGATGTTAAACTTACTGCTTATATAAAGTTGAAATGTTTTTCTATGCAGAGAAAAGTCCCCAAAAATTTTTTTCCCACCAAACTCTTTTCTATTATTATTATTATCATTATTATCATTATTATTATTATTATTATTATTATTATTATTATTATTATTATTATTATTTGTATTATTAGTATTATTATTAGTATTTAATTTATATTTGTTTTTTATACATTTTTGTTTTGTATTTTAGTTGTCTGGGCAAAGAAAGTGGTAAGAATCCTTGAAGCATTCTTTCATATAATAATTTATAATTCAATAGAAGGTTTGTACGCTTTATGGCGTAGAGTAATGACTCCGCTGTGTAACCCTAACCTATAAACTAGTGTGTGTAATGATCTGTACGATTTGGTAACATAAGGGCATGTCTTTAATGGCCTGGAAAAAAGGGTCCATTAAAAAGCAGAATGACTTTCAATGTTTCATTTTGACTTAAGAACAATGTCATAATAGGGTTTGGCAAGGAAACCGAAAGGAAATAATTCAAATTAACAGAAAATGTCACATTAAAGAGGCTCAGTGAAAAGACATTAAAGGACAGGTACAGAAAATCCATTTACAACACTTTTATATTATCAAATAGCATCCACGTTAATTGAAGGATTCAATTAAATTAAGTTTTTCAGCACTAGCCAGCTAGTGCAAATTAATTCCTGAAAAAAGATTTGTTTAAATGTAGCAAGAATAAATGCTCATGGCAGTTTGGGGACAAGACAGATTTAGCCTATAAATAGCCTACTTATACCTTTCCTGTTTTTCTGTTTTTATTTTATTCCTGGCTTGAGTTTACACGATTTTCTGTGTTCCCAACAGTGGAACTGAATGCAAGTGAACATAACACAGTTTCTGCATTCTGATGCTCTGCTTTAGCAATTATTTCATTTTATTTATTATAAACTGAGCAGAAGGGTTTAGTACATAATGCCACTTCACCTCACCTCTTCAAGCCCAGCATTCCAGATGGAATTTGCTACAAAATATGCACTGTGCAATAATTTTATGACAAATTTGATTCTGCATGTGACAAGGCTTCAAATCGCGTACAGTATCATAAACACTGACAGTTCCAGCTTTTCCCCCTGAATAATCCTATACAAAGATTTTGGCTGAACAATTTCCAACAGGCATTTTTCATGTTGTGCTAATCTGCCCTGTCATGGGCATACAAGACATTGGTGTTATACAACAGTACTTGGCATGGCCTGTTCTCCACAAAGAATGTAGGCTTCTATTGCTGCAATGACAGAAACAGTCCACAGCTTGAGATAGTGTTCGTTTTTGTGTGTGTAGGAAAGCGGAACCATAACCATAAGTAATCCTGACAAATAACAATAGTTTTGGCATGTTTCACACGCTGAATAACAAGAAAATCCCATTGCTGCCAAAACTGGTTCTCGCGAAAATTCACTGCATTGTCATCAGGGGAAAATTTAGAGCTACAGAATACGACACCAGTACGTTTCACTTATCCCTGGCTAATGGGCTTGTAGGAAAGCCCCTTCATGTCATGGATTAAGGAGAGAAAATGCGTCCCTTTCACTGTCAAACAAACAATATTGACTAGAAAATATGAATGATGTCAGATGTCTGGTTTTGCAAAGGACAGACACCGCATCTATAGCCTAAGCCATTTACAGTGCACACAGTGCAATGTAAGGCCCCAGGCAAACAATAACTTGGATTATGTGTTAGTCATCTAAAACTATGCAGTCACATGCCAGGATAGGCAGGAGTTATGCGTTTCCTTGCATGCTTGTTCAGTGATCTTTAGAGTATCTGGAGTATCTTCACAAAACCAAACCACTTGAAGGCGGTTGGAACCTGCATTCACCTTAATAGACAACCAAGGGCTGTGTGTGCTTGTGACTTATTTTTGACAACACACAGTGAAGAACAGCTATATCTTCTATTTCACTTAATTCTCCCTGAAGTTCATTGGCCTGGGTACAAAGGAAAGGGAATCATTTACATTAAAACACAGGTACTGCAAAGGATAAGTTACAGCACTGTAGAGGAAACCATCATACTACAGTACATCGCTGTTCATTTCTATACAATGCATACTGAACACACTGTTGTGTGCACTGCTTTGTATGCTTTGTATTTTCCATTCCAAAGGAATATAAAACTACAGTATGCAATTTGGTTTCTGCATGCACACGTACTTCAAGCAGTCACGCCAGGTGTTTGTTTAAGATGAGAATAAACACAGTAGATAAAACCTGTTTGGAAAGATGACTTGTATATCCCCCAGTTATCTACGGCGTGACAGCCATCTGATGAGGGAAGCATTTGTCAATAAAGCTTTCACTCAGTCCAAGAGCCCCATTCGAACATCACAGTCCCGCTGTTTTCATTTCCAGAAGCGACAGTGCCTCTTCCCTCCAGAACAACAGGAAAACCTCCCTCAATATCCGACCATCATCGCTTTGTTTGTCTTCCAGCATGCTCTTTCTCTCTCACACACTTACACACACACACACACACACACACATTACACACTCACTGTCTGACTCTCTCCCTTCCTCCGCCTGCAGCTTGCTTATCTCTCGATATTCCCCAGATGATTGATTTTGTAGGTTTTTTTTTATTTGCTGTTTTCCAGCGCTTCTCCTGATTGAAAATGCTGTTGCTGTCCTCATCACTTGTTTCTGTTGCTCAGTGTATATTTCTGCTCTTGTAATTAGCGGGTCCAAATGGAATTCCACACCTGTTCACCGCAAAGAAAACACCCAGCTGTAGGGGCGGTTAGATGGGCACATGTTGAAGAGCTCTGAGAAGGTTTTGTGGTGCAGGGCCATTATAAGGCCCTTGCTATAAAATCCAGCGATACCAGCTTGAAAATTGAGCTGGTCATAAGCTGGTCTAGCTGGGTATGAGCTGGTCAACCACCTATTGCTCTAGCTTGTCTGAGCTGGTAGCTGGTCAACCAGCTACTAGCAGTTTCAAAACATAACATGAGCTGGGAGCTGAGCGAAGCAGCTAAACCAGCTCATTCAAAACCTAGCATAAGCTGTTTTTTCAGCAGGGCCAGACCCGAAAAAATATTCCACACACAGTTCACACACCTGACAAAGACCAACAGTACTGTGCAGAAGGCACCCTAGACTTTATTATATATCTGTTTATTTTTTGTGATTTTTCATGTTTATGGATGAAAGGCTAATACATTGGAAGACAATAAGAAGGCAACACAAACTGTACAAATTTTTCTTTCGCAATAATTTTGCATTTATTTCAATGGTTGGGGTCAATTTGACCCCAAACATAAAAGCGGTCATAAACTCTTAACATAATAGGAGGGTAAAAGCATGATTAGGATATTCTTTTAGTATAGTTACTGGCCAAAAACAGCGATTAGAGGCAGAGTGAGAGGCACTGTACGCATTCACGGCAGGTCAATCGCGCTCTTTTTCCTCAGTTCCTGGGAAATGGCACTTAACTGTTTTCATCAGGCCCATCGAGCAACGCAGTGGGTGCCGTGTCGCCATGTCGCTCAAGTGCCTGCAGAGCTTTCAACGGAGCCCTGCTCCCCAAGCCAGCAATCATGGCCGCTTATCCCTCTAAGTGCCGGAGCTCCTGTCAAGAGCGTGGCAACACACCGCTCGCTGGCCCTGTGCAGACTTTGTTACCGCGTGCAGTGATGCACGTCACTGGCCCACACTGCATGCTGAGCAGTCTGGATGTTCATCTGAAGGTAATGCATGTGTTCCTGCGTGTATATACAGTACGAGAGTGCGTGTATGTGATTGTATGGTGTGTGCCAGTTTGTGTGTGTGTGTGATTGTGGGGTGTGTACCCGTGCATATGGGTGTATGTGTGTGTGTAAATGGTTGGCATTTTATATAGCGCCTTTATCCAAAGCGCTGTACAATTGATGCTTCTCATTCACCCATTCATGCACACACACACACACCGACGACGATTGGCTGCCATGCAAAGCGCCGACCAGCTCGTCAGGAGCATCTGGGGGTTAGGTGTCTTGCTCAGGGACACTTCGACACAGCCCGGGCGGGGGATCGAACCGGCAACCCTCCGACAGCCAGACGACAGCTCTTACTCCCTGAGCCATGTCGCCCCGTGTGTGTGTGGGTGTGTGTGTGTGATTGGGGGGGTGTGTACCTGTGCATATGGATGTGTTTGTGTATGTGATTGTGTGGTGAGTGCCAGTGTGTCTGCGTTTGTGTGTGTGTGTGTGTGTGTGTGTGTGTGTGTGAGATTGTGAGGTGTGTGCCAGTGTGCATCCGTGTGTGTGTGTGTGATTGTGTGGTGTGTACCTGTGCGCACATACATTGGCATGCCCATTTGTCCACTCACACACTCACTTTTGCCGGACCCTAGGCAGAAGCGGAGAAAATGCATTCTCTTCAACAGGACGCCATCATTTCGGGAAAGTGTTCCATAGTTATTTGCATGAACAGTCAATTTGTGGTTTTCGTGGACCGCTAAATTTCACAAATTTGTTTTCCTGGCCCCTGCGACCATGCAGGACTGTGACAAAGGGGACATGGCCGCGTTTAGCCTCAGCCACCTCCGGGCCTGTTAATTGGTTTTCTAGCTGGTCCTCTTGATAGGGTCCTCAACTTAATTGGGTGGGTTCTGCTCTTTGAGAATGCTCTCTCTGTGGCCCCAGCTGTGTTCTGGGACACATTCTCCTTCCTTAGCTCCAAAACTCCACGTTTAACAAGCCATCTAACAAGCACCTAGATGGGACATAGAGTCTTGTGTGGAAATTCACCCCTAGACACAATCGATCCGTTTTATGTATGCTTTTAAAATAAGCTCTGTGGGTAAAAGCTGAGATGCTGGCTCAGAATCTATGTCCTCCTGGACCATGACAGCGAGGTAGGTCACAAAGGCAGAATACGATTAAGGAGAGATACCTGCCAATCAGTTTTACGCAGATGTTAGACTAACTAATTGATAGAAGTGTGGTTTTAAGAATTACATGAAATGGGTGTTCTGCAAATGACAGGCTAAATGCTGGATTGCAAACGGTTTAAGAATCAAATGGATCAGCCATTTTAAGTATTCATTATTTTAGCCTGTTACATATTTTATCACTTATCACAGTGTGAGATAGCTGATTTTTCATTAAATGCGGCTGACACAATTTAGGAGGAACGCCTGCTGTAAAGTGAAATCCAATTAAAAAAAAAGAAAAACAGAAAATCAATTGCAGGTAGCATTCAATCTGAAGTTTCTACCCAATCTGAGTTCCAGATAAAGGATTTCAACACAACAAAATAGAGTTGGTTTCTTAAAGTAAGAGCGATCCGCTCTTGGCTTGGTGATCACCCTGTGCCACACCTGAGTGTGACCACAACAATGTACCCAGGTCAGAATATTCTCAATAGTAATACCCCTGTACCAAGCCAAAATATACCTCACTGATTTCAGATCAGTCTAGCTCATTCCACCTGCATTGTAAACTGTGAAATACAAACATGAAGAAATAAGACCAAAATACAGGGTCTTGAGAATATGTGACTGAACCAGTAATGTACAGTACAGTTACAGTGAAATGCTGCTGCTGCACACAGTCACCTGTCAAATTTAATCTGTAAAGTGTTGGAGCACGATGAAGAACAGCTTATGTGACAGTGATCCAATTTCTGTTTGTTTGATATGGGGATAGGCTAGTGTTTACCATGGTTGAGTGCAGTGACGGATATATCATATTCATATAAGTCCAGACAGAATTTGGCCTAAGTTGTAAGCTGGAACTCTTCCAAAGGCAACCCGGTGATGCCAGACTGACTCAACAGAATACCAGGAAGCACACTGTGAATCAGGTCTGCTTCTCATAATTCTTCAGAACCTTATACTACCCCTGAAGGAACTATCAATAAAAAAATGATCATATTGCAAATGAAGCAAATGCATGCAGTTTTCATATTACACAGAGCATGTGATTGTACAGACTGCTTGGCAATGGGATGAAAATTACCTGTGAAGATGCACAAAAAAATATGAAATGCCATTTTGCTAACACTAAAATATAAACTAAAAGTTCATTAAAATATAAACTTAATTTTTGTGTATTTGCATTTGCATGTAACGGTTAAATTATATTCCGTGCATTATCCGGCATTAATTAATTCCGTTGGCAATGAATAATGTTTTTACAGAACATTTGTGTTTATTAATGCTTTATAAGCATATATAATACATTAATAAAGCATGAAGTAGATGCCAAAAGGTGTAATAAAAAGTTAGCCAATGTTTAGCTGAGCCCTCCTTTTCCCTGGAAGGGAAAACCCTGTGCAGAAGCTGTGTGTCTTCTATCAGCTGCTATTTCTCCGGCACGTCGGTGACTGTGCCACCAATCCCACATCCATCTTCTGTGTCGGGAGCGTGCTGCTCACTTGGCTCCTGCTCCCCCGACACATCGCCGTCTGCTCTCAGACGGCGCGGCAGCTCTCCATCACCCTGCCGACGGTGGCCGTGGCAACCCCGAGCACCGAACCCCCGCCCGCGGGAACGGGGCGGAAAGCCGTTACTTACCAGGTCAGGGATTCAGCAATCCCCAGCCGGTCCCCATCCGAAAAAAGTTTCAGTCCCGACAACTTTGCTGGCCCAAATTTTTTATCAGCTTTGGCAGCTCCATCAGTTATGATATAAGGGCAAGCTTCCTGCTCACAGGCTCTGGTTCCTCGTATCATTTGTAGAAAGTAATGCTGTGTGCTTTGAGATGGTGAAAGACACTGTAGAGATACAGTCAGTGATCACTATATTATGTATTTATTATAATTATGTTTTAGACTGATTGGTCTTCTACTGCTGTTGCCAATCCAATTCATGGTTCAATGTGTTGTGCGCACAGAGATGCTCTTCTGCATACCACTTTTTTAACATGCGGTTATTTCAGTTACTGGTGCCTTCCTGCTAGTTTGAATCAGTCTGGCCATTCTTCCCTAACCTCTCTCATGTGCGTTTTCACCCACAGAACAGTTGCTCACTGAATATTTTTTTGCACTATTCTCTGCAAACTGGAGACTGTTGTTAATACCAGGAGATCGGCAGTTCCTGAGACATTTAAACCACCCTGGCACCAACAATCAATCCATGGTCAAGGTCAGGTAAACATCAGAATTTTCTTCTGATATTTGGTCTGAACAACAACTGGACCTCTTGACCATGTCTGCATCCTTTTATGCATACATGCTCTTTGGATGCCGATAAATGGCTATACCGATGCACAAGCAGCATAAAAATGGCTGTTCTTTTTAAATCAATGTAAATTCACACATTCATTACTGTGTTACCCACAAGAAACAATTGCCTTCCTGGAATGTGTTCTCCACACAAAAGGCATGTGTATATTGTGCTGAGCTGCACAGCAGGTTTTAATTGGGCAGAGGAGCTGGAGAGAGTGTGGTTCTTTGCTGTGTGCTCCCCTCTCATGTGGACGGGCCCCTCTGAAAGTGCCCGTTTTCATCCACAGATAGGCAGTAATGTGCAGATGAGCCAGGGATTCATCGATCAATTAAAACAGGAGAACAAACAGCCAATGTGCGGAGATTTCACTTGGGACTTTCTGTGCATGGCGGCAAAGCCCATTTGTGGAAAAATATAATTATCCATCCAGAGCTTAATTACAGAGATATTTTCTCGGGCCTACTGGACTGTGGCAATACTATCAGACTCGTGGAAATGTCCAGGGCTTCCATGCATGAAGTGTAAACACACTGTATTCTACGTCAAGGACAGCCATATTGTTGATGTACTCATTCTCATTATTCAGCAAAAAGAATTAAAATATTAAAACTGCAGTCTGTAGAGAATGCCTTCATCCATTCAGACTGAACAGTACTCTCACAGAATTGAGTTCCTTCAATCTCTGTATATGCTAATACAGTACGTACCTGTTTCATTTTGATTACTTACAACAGGGTGCTGATTATACTACCTGTTGCTCTGTAATGTGCTTGTTTGAGAATAGTCATCTTTTGTATGCATGTGCTTGACTGTGGGGGTGTGTTTTTGTGTGTTTGTGAGAAAGAGAATGAAAGTGAGAGAGAGAGAGAACAAGAGAAAGTGTGCATGTGTGCGTATGTGTGTGTGAGAGGGGGGGGGCAGAGAGAGAGAGAGAGAGAGAGAGAGAGAGAGAGGGGGGGGGTTGGAAGGGGGGGAAGACTGAATGCGTGAAATTCAGAAAGACAAAAACTCACTGAGCTACCACCATGGCCCTGAGTGGTATCTATCATCTCACATTACAGTGTAAATCACAGTGATGAGCAGATTTACCCTGGCATAAACTCTCTCCATTTGACCTGGGATGCACGTGCACACACACTGTGACACCATTATCAGCACTGCCATAAGTGTGGAGAAAGGTGGAGGATTATTCTCGGACCAAAAACTGGGGGGTTTAAGAACACAAATTATTTGCAATATGCCCACTAAGGGGCCCAGTGAATTATTCTTTCAGGGGGCCCAGAAGTCCAGACTAGTCCCCTAACCACATTGCTTGTACATACATAAGGAAAGTTGAACCCGTGCTACCCTGAATGACATGCATGTCATAGCTAATCAAAAGGTCGCCACCCATCATGCATCTGTGCCCTTGGTGTCCCTGGCACAATGTTTCCAGTAAGTTACCACACGCAGCACAGGAAACAGACCCTCCACATGCACGCTTATCATTTTGCGTTTTGGTGTGGATGCCAGTTTGTGGACAGAGCTTCCTACTCACTGTTACTACCCAAGTGTGTAACAGTATACAGTATACTGGTTTGGTCCTAACAGAACATTCTAGATATTTTCAGACAGCCCTTTTTATCATTAGTTTCTCCTGATATATTGCTTTTCTCCTCTGGGTATATTTCCACCTACCTCTGCTCGCTTGTGTCAGCTATATCTGGCAACCCCCCCTGCTTTTATTCCACTTTTAATCTGTCTTCTACCCCTTTGTCATTGATGTCCAATAGAGGTGTCAATAACCTTGTCCTACAGCCAAGGGGCGACCACAAATCCGGACTCATGATAAAAGACATAAAATGTAGCTCATGCAATGTCCAGCCAGTATCAAAAAGTCCCCTGTTCCTTTCAGATCTGTTGTATGAAAAATTGTATTTCATGAAAATAAATCAAACGCGATCTGGTCAAAACTGTTCATTTCCACCCAAAAAGTTATCTGCAGAAATACCGAGAGGTATTAAACTAGAGGAGCTAATAAATATTGTGCAATAATAATGATAATAACAGCCAGAAATGCATAACAATTTTCACTGTAGGTGTGCATCACTCAAAAACATAATTATTTTGGTCTCAGTAGATACAAAATGTTTCCATTCCACTGGCAACAGGACGTGGTGAAGCGGGCAATCGTGTGAACAGAAGAGCAGCCAGGATAGCCGGCATGAACGGTGGCCTAGCAGGGAAGTTTGGAGGCTCCATCGGAAATCGGAAGCACATTTTTACCGGGGCTGAGAAGAGGAGCACATTCCAGTCAGGAGAGCTCTCTGCGGAGATGAGATTACATTCGCAAGAGCGAATTCGCAGTCCGCGGACCGAAGCCTTTTCTTGTTTACCGTTCTGCGGGGGGAAAGCGGAGAGGGACGGTGAGCGCTGGCTGCAAGCTGAGGTAATTAATGTTGCGGGCGATGTCTGGGCTGCCGGCGTTTTTCGGGAGGCTCCGCTCGCAGTTCGGGGTGCCTGCCTGCCAGCTTTCTGGAGTACGTTCTCTGGTATCCCAACGCGGTAAATGACAGCTAAATCCTGTCGTCTAAGAGCTTTGCTGTGTGGCAGGAGGGCGCTAATCACGGCTCTGATGAGCTAGCATTAGCGCTGGATTACTGACTGGAGTAAGACGGGAAGTGCAGAGTTTGGGTCTCACATTAACCGTCTCCTCTGTCCACAGATTAACAATTTTAGATAAATTTCAAGAGAATAATTTTACAAAAGCCTGAATGTGTGTGGCTCTTTTATGTGTCTATTCATACACATTTCCAAAACCGCTTTAGCTAAAATGCCTTGGGGTGTCTGTGTGAGTATGTCTGTGGGTACATGAGTGTGACTGTTCGTTATGAGTTGGTGTGTGTCTGTGCGCAAGCGTGTGGTGTGTGGTGTGTGTGTCTATGAGATTGTGTTGTGCGCTAGCATATACTGTGTAGTATGTGTTGAAAGCTAACTCAAAACATATCTCTTTAGTCAGTCCTATAGTTGAGGGGCAGGAGTGAGTGGCTGGCATAAGCTACAGAGTCTCTGGTGGATTTAGTGGTCAGTGCTGTCAGTGGATCATTCTTGGTAGTGCTGTGTTAAGGTGAACCAGTCATGGTCTGGTGGTGACTATATCAAGCCTGCCCTCAAGCCTGGGCACCTGCCCGGAGCTCTAGCCCAACTTTTCCAGTGCACCCCCTCCTGGACTGGAGCTCCAGCCCAAGACCAGCTGTGCACGTCCCACCTGCCAAGCTGATTCAGCTGTAGCACCAAGCCTGTCCCCTTGCCTGACAGTGCCACCCATTGATGTTCCTGCCATCCCTCCACCTCATCTTTTTGATTGAACATTTATGTACTTTTATTGATCTGTTTGTATTTAAAACCATTCTTTTAACAAACCAGTGTCAACCAGAGGCAGGTGGGTTCCCTTACTGAGTCAGGTTCTGCTCAAGGTTTCTTCCTGTTAGCCAGGGAGATTTTCCTTGCCACTGTTGCCCTAGGTGTACTCTTGGGGACCGGTTTCTCGGTAAAGCTGCTTTGTAACAAAGGCTATTTGTTAAAAGCGCTATACAAATAAAAATTGATCGATCGATTGAAGCCAGTGGGCCCACAGCCTGCAGTGGTGGGGGACACACAACAATCTGTCATGGTGGGGGGATTCAACAACACAAGGCAAACCGCACCAGAGATCAACATGAATAGGACACGTGGAGAAGCTGAATGACGAGACTGAGGATGAAGAGCTGGCTGTAGGAGACCCTGATGTTAATCACTGCATCTCTGGTGGGCTGGACACAGTAAATAATCACTACGCTTTGGTGATGAAATGGCTCCTTTCCCCATGCTTGGAAGCTTGGGAGCCATGTTGAGGTTCAGGGGAGTGGCTGTTTTCAGTAGGGTGGGGGGGCTGGAACGAGATGCTCTCCTGAGGGTGGATCTGCTGAGAATGGCGGATGCTTCAGAAACATCAAGTCAAGCAATGCAGAAAGGGGGGAAGCAGAGACAGAGGAAGAGAGGGGGAGACAAAGAAAGATAAAGGGAGAAGGGAAAGAGGAAGAGACAGAGAGACTGTAATGTGAATGCATGCGATGTGGTACAGAGAGGTGGTGTGTATCGCCCTGGGGTCCAAGAGAGTACTGCAGCAGATCTGTACAGATGAGCCTCCACCATGCCCTAAACCCCTACACACATATATATAACACACATACACGCACACACACACACTCACGCACATACATGCACACACACACACACACACAACACACACATGCACAGGCACGCACACATACATATATAACACACACGCAACGTGCGTACACACACACACACACACACACACCCGCACACAGAGACGGCTTCAAATGCATTTACAAGCATACATGTGCACACATACAGACACAAACAGAGGTCAAAGCTGCCACCTCAGGAGTTCTAAAATACATACAAAGCACATAAAAGCACTTGGCATAAGAAGCCCTACAGTGCCTGCTCACTTTGAAAAGAACACATAGCAGCCACTAATGACATTGTGTTCAAAGTTTTCTCTAAAGCGATTTAACAAAGCAACATCCAACCATAGGGTTTCCTGGCTCTGTCTGGCACTCTCGATTCATATGCTCTGATCAGTAGAAATTTCAGTCCATTGGTTGTTAATTGTGACAAACAAGATTAGGGATAGTAATTATTTGTGAGACAAGCCATTTACATTTACATTAAACATTTATTTTTTTAGTTTTTACCCTTAGGGTCAAGACTTACTGGCTGCAGCATGCTAATTGATATCATTAAGCAGACAAACATTTAATTGAACCAATGCCAGAATGGCTAATGGAATTGGCAGCAGCAATGACAGAATGGCAACTATGTAATTACTGTCCAGTTTATGAAAGTTCCCATATTGTGGAAAATGACATTTCCCTTGCTATGTGGAATACAAAGGAGTTGAAGGCGTCATAAACACACTGAAAGTATCAAAACACACAGTCCCCAAATGCATCCATATGAAGAAAATGTGCATTTAAACTAGGCGTTTGGGCTTTGGTTTGAATTTATTCTTCAGAAGTTTGAAAACCGAGAGCATTTCGATATAAAATAAACTTTCAGCTCACACTCACTCAATCTCCTCCTGGCAACATATACAGATGCCACTCGGCAGAAATAAGTCCTTTATCTTCAAGTGCCTAACAATGGTACCACTCACACCACACATCATTGTACCCAGCTTACAAATCTCATTTGGTCTCATTAGGTTATGGTTTACATAATGCACTTCCACATTTCCTCTCATTATAATATCTACAATTACATGCGTATTCAGGTTGAGAATTAGCGTGAGCAAAATGTACAGTCCCCTGACGTCTAACACTGCAGCACATGTTTGTATGCCTGCTCTCATCATAGAGCATGCATTATGTGGTACAAAACCTCACTCTTTCCTACATTGCTTTTGGAGGGGCTGATAGGATCAAAAACCCGAACGTATCCTCGCCTTTCCTTACACATGTGTAGAAAAGGTGTTTGTGATTATGTTTGCTAATAGCATACTGACATTATGCAACCACTTATAGAAAAAGCAATGTAGTAATAATTGGAGGGGAATGCATTATTGAGGTAATACTGTAAGGGCCTGTTAAGATACAGCTTAGTCCGGAACTAAAGTGAGTATGGTGAATCTGTGTAGGCTTAATCTGTGTCTGTGAAACTGGCCCTACCGACAAGCACATATATACTGTAGTATTTATTTTGAAATGCTTCTTTATTAATATAAATTTTTTTGTCAGCATTTGTAAAAAATAATATATAAATGATTATAGTTCTGTTTTATTAGAATTTTCTTTCTATGGAGTCAGATACAAATGATTCTCAGCTAAATTAATTTGATTAAAGAATAGGCAACGTATACATCCTGGTATTTTAGCATGCCTTTAAATGCAAATTAGACACTCATTTGTCGATAATCAATATTTCAGAGTTTAAATGGGATTTCAGCTTTTTGAGACGAGGTAGTCTTTTCAGAGACTTTGTGACAGACTGAAAAACTTCAGTCATGGGAATCAGACTGACGAATAAACAGAAAATGACTTTGTGTTTGTTCAGTCTGTGGGGGGATTTGAGTTAATGAGAAAACTGTGTGATGTGGCTTCCGTCACAGCTTGCATATCCTTTCAGCAGCTCTGCTATCGACTCGAATAGCACTCAAACGTGGCATCAACCAAACTTCATAATAATGGCTAAACAGACAAGTATCACTATATAAAACTTTATGGTCAATACAGTGAAGGGCTAAATGACGTTGGGGATTTTTGGATTATACAAGCGACGGGCACAAACTGCCTCGTTGAGAGAAGAGGCACGAGTGGGCTCACCGGCTTTAAGCGTGGCTGGGAGAGGTTGACATTTTCTTCCATGAGAACTCTTGAACTTGGTTTAAAATTAGTTTGCCATGCAGGCCTGGAGCAGGGTTCATAGGCAGGGGAGAAAGCCGGGGAGGGCCATGCTGCTTGCCTCACCGCAGTGCTTTCCTGGGTGAGCCAGAGTGACACTCACCACCACGAGGCACGCTGAAAACATGACTTGGGCTTGGTCCAACCCAAGCTCCCCCCCAGGCCCCCAACTGATGGCATTGAGAACCAGAGAGACACACACGGCTGTCCAATGAGAGAGCACGCTGTGTGACACAGGCTAGCCCCTGGGTTCAGCATTCGCTGGGTAATGCAGGCAGGCAGAGCAGTTTGGGGCAGAATGTTGTCAGAATGCCTCTAGTGACTGGAAAGGGAGAGGCTGTCATACTACAGCGTGAGGTGGGGAGCTATCCCATAATTCCTTGGGATATTCTGCTTTACAGGCATCGCCAGGGTAAAGATGGAGGCCAGAGTGTGCACACCAAGCAATGTAGGGGAAAAAGGGCTTAACTGCAAGGGCTGTGGTTGTAAACTAGAGCATAAACGAATGGTGTATTGTTAGTTAAAATGGCGACTGAAGGCTGGCTGGCTGGCAGACGCTCCCAAGGAGCAGACTTTTTCCGCCAGTTTGACCTTTCCTGTGCTGACGGCGGGCGCTGCTCTCCTTTCAAAAGGTGTTAATTAAACTGGGAGAGGAGCCTGATAAACACCATATGGGAAAGCTGGATATGCTCCGGGCTGGGAGCACTACCCAGCATGGGCCCGGTGCCAAGGGGCAGGCTGCGTTCGGAATGGGCGGAAGCTCCCGGTCCCACTCCATCCCTCGGGGTAGGAGGTGGGAGACGAGTCACCTAAAAAAAACCTCCCCCTGCAAATTGCCTAAAGATGCACCGTTTATATTTATAAAATATTTACGCTGGCCTCATTCCGATCACCTTCTGCTGTCTCTTCCTGTCTCAGCTAAGGGTGGGAGCTGAGGGAGAATTCAGGGGAAAGAGACAACACACTCTAATCTGCCAAACCTGAGCCTCAAGTAAATGCATGTTTGCAATTCTTACAATCCATTTCACCTAATTTACACATATTGGAATATTAAGACTAGGTAAACAGGTAAACATGGTGACTGGGAAATACAAAACATGATTTTTACACCAGGAGGTACATGCGCCGTCGAGCCAACTGTCTGGAGCGGAGCCGGCGCGGGCGTCCGGTGAGACCCAGAGAAAAACGCTGCGGCTGCCTGGTCCATTCAGAGGGGATCGATACTGTCTCTTGCCTTTAGGGTTGCCCGTCTGATACCGCCACGGCTCAAAGCATGTGACCTCGCCGGCTGAAGATAAACAGACAGCTGACTGTGGGGATCTGATTAAGAGCAGAGCACACCTGCTGCTCCTGTTCCTGATGTTTGGATCAGACAAGCAGGTGTATGACCGAAGCCAATTAAAGTGGAGGAATACTGTATAGGCAGTGAAAATCCAGTTTTTTATGTTTAATTGATTTGTATTTACTGTGTTGCTACAGTGTCGCATGCGCATACTATGTATGTTACATGGGTTAATAACATATATATCATAAATATTCAGGCTTGACCAAGGCTTTTGACAAATTGAATAAAATGCGGCTTAATGTCGAATTGGCAGATGCAACGATGCTTATTTAATTTGAAAGTAATAGAGTCTTGGCTTGAACAGATGGGTCGAACACTGGGTATCTTCCTAGCATCAGCCCAGCTGATTAAATGATAATGTGCATAAATGAAAATATCAATATGTGCTACAGCAATAATCCGAAGAGGAGGTTGCTGAGATCAAGGCCATTCCGCTAGCTTCACTACAGGGTCAAGGGTCACCTCTACCACACCAGAAGGGAAGCCAGTTCAATTATGAAATCATTCTCGCCCGTGAATAAGCCTCGCAATCAGAAAAAAATGTTCCCAGCCTGCCAACGTGTTTGAAGGATACATTTCTCCTCACGCAATTTAACATTTCTGGCAGAGATAATATGCCCCTCGCCCATTCTTGACATCAACAAAACCTCTTGCAAATTGGCTAAAGATGCTCTGGCTTTTACTGTATGTGAACAGCTCACCGGTGTATGTTGGTGGAATGTGCCAAAATGGCGGTAATCCTGAGTGTGTTTCTGGGTGTCGGTCCACAGGACGCTTTGTGCCGGTAGGTAATACAGCCTGAGTGTGGCTGCTCCTGCTGGAACTGCAGAAGGAGGATCACTGCTGACAGAAATAAAAGGTTCCTGGGGCCTGAGGCACCATCCAAGCCGCTGAACAAGAGGAGGAAGAGCAGAATCGATTAGGCACTGTCCTGTTCTGACAGCAGGCTCCCAGCGTCCACCGTGGCCCGTATTTATCGAGCAGCACACAGCCGCTCACAAGAGTCCCGCTGAAAGCTCTTTTAGGGCTAAAAGAATCCTTACTTTGGAGCAGGCAGCGGGAGTCATCGATAAAGCTTCTTACGCCCACTTTCAGCGGCTTCCAGGAAGAGGGCCGAGGGCTCCGAGGGAGAGGTGAATCCGAACATCGGCAAAATGGCGGCCCCGCAGATAAATGCCAGCATAGGCTCATGGAAAGGTCATCGCAATCCCGTAATGAAGCTTAAATTACTGTGGTCAGACAGAAGTCATGCATGAAGAGAACGGCAGCTGTTAAAAATTTAATAAAGGATTCGGTGACCCACAATCAATAATCTGCTGGTCAGTGCAGAAGTTTTGCTGACCAAGAGTGAAATATAAAACACAAGATTAGACAAAGCATTGCAGTTATTCAAATGGGCCGGACACAGATAATCAAAAGAGGACTGGCTCTGAGATGGGTCCAATCGCTATGGTTCAGTGTATATAACAGTTCAATATTATCATTGACTGTGGGCTCTGGTAAGAGACCAGAATGCTTAATTACCCAATGATTCTCGTTACACTTTTACAAGACGTCATTCGTCCATTAATTACTGCAAAACTTTCGCTGTAAAATGTTTATTTCAGTAGCATACTGCTTATGCATCTGATGCAGTAATCTGAAGGAGGTGCTGGCACTAGAATAATAAATGACAGTAATTAATACTGTAAATAGCTAAATATAAGTGGAGACAACAAATACAGGGAAAAGCAGGAGCTGTACAATCATGAATAAATTAATTAGCTTCATGCACAGGAATACAAATCACAATAAATCCGCATTCGTATGTCTCCATTTGAAAAAGACCAGTGTCTGTTTGGTAAGCACCAAAAAAATAAATAAAAAAATAAATAAACTAAATTGGGCTCAATGTTCTTTCTTCCGAAGATTTATGAGCATTAGCAAGTTATTTATATGGCACCAGTGGCAATATTGCACAGGTACCGTTATACTTGGAGACCAGCAGAACATAAATTAGCAGCATGTCATGTGAATATGCTGCCCCATATAATGGACTGACATGATAGAGTACATCATAACCTGCACAGCAGGATGCTGCCTCCCTGTCCTAAATTTAAATCATTGGATCATTCATGGGAAATGGCCATACTGTTGTGTGACACTTCCCAAATACCTGTGCATTTCTGAGAGTAGATATGCTATTATTCCAAGATCATCACAGAAGAAACATCAGTACAGATCTACAGTATACAGCTCACTGTCAATAGCTGATCCTCCATTGATCAGAGGAAACGTGTTGGAACTTCCAAAGAGTCAACAGTATGCCAGTATCTCAATGTACTGAAAATGTCATCGCGGATATTGATCACCTGTTTGTAGTGTCATCAAAATTAATTGTGTACATTACATCTGATTTAATTAACTTATTGAATATGTTTAACATTTAACATTTGATTACACAGCTATAAATACAGCTCTTTACAATCCGTTATCCATTTCCTATTTTATTATCTTTCAAAAAAGGAATTGCTGAAAAGGAGAAAAAGTCTAAATTAACTTGAGTAAGAAAATAAAATGCAATACCCTAAGAATGGTACTTGTCGGGCAACAAATAGTGAATCAGTGTGAATTACAACTAATAGTAAAGTACTCCCATAACACATTATTTAAATGATGGATCCACCATGAGCAACATGCATGTTAACAAGGGGCTATTGAGCTTCTATTGAGCCAGCTCTTAAAAATATAAAGTACAGTGCTGATAATAGGTACACTCACTGAGCACCTTATTAGGTAGATATGTACATAATCAGCCAGTCATGCGGCAGCAACTAAATGCATTAAAGCATGCAGAGGTGGTCAAGAGGTTCAGCTGTTTTTCAGACCAAATGTCAGAATGGGAAAGAAATGTGATCTAAGTTACTTTGACCGTGGAATGAGCAGTAGTTCTGCGGGCAGAAACACGTTGTTAATGAGAGAGGTCAGAGGAGAAAGGCCAGACTGTTGGTGACAGGAAGGTGACAGTAACGCAAATAACTACATGTGCTACAACAGTGGTACGCAGATGAGCTTCTCTGAACACACAACACATCAAACCTCTAAGTGGATAGGCTACAGGAGCAGAAGACCAATAAGTCTAAAGAATTGGTTGAATAAATACTCAATAAACTGCTCACTGAGCCTATTTTCCCCTTTCCTTATTTCTTCCATTATTTCATATTTGTCACACTTCAGACAAAGTGCTACTTTACTGTACTTTTTCATGGCACTGTATACTCTGTAATTGGTAAAATAGAAACACAGAGAACCAAAAGATTTTGTGACTCGAGAGGTACATTTTGTGGGAGAAAGACAGGAACACCGTTTGCTTCAAAGCCTGTTTGAGCGTGGGGAATCCGGGTGGAGGACGGGACCCTTTCTTCAAGCCCCAGCGGCAGGGTCTCGGCTCTAAACTCTATAATTCATGAGGGGCGCGGGGCCGGAGCCCAGCGCGACGGCGGTAGCGGAGCGGGGAGTAACAGGGCGTGTCGTTCACCTGAGGTCATTTCACCAGGCCTCCTACGCCCGGATCACCGCGGGTGCCTCCGCTCATCCGCGCGGGGGAAATTACGAGTTTGGGAAATGTACGCCGCGGTGACATTTAAAGACCGGTGAGGCGAGCGTGCAGGGAGGTATGAGAGGAGAGCAGGAGTGTGACTGACTCCACGCTTTTTATTTCTTTAAGGAGCCCTCTGTAAGTGTGAAAGCTCCCAAACAGAACCATTTTTCCCGACAAAGAACCGTTAACTAGATAGGGTTCTTCTATGTGGGGCTGGAACTGGGCCTAGTGGGAGGGACTGAGAGAAGAAAATACTGTGGACTACGCCGACTGAGAGCGGCAATTCATTTGGTGAGATGCACATGAAATATGACCCAGTTCTGAAACAAAGCTTGGGTGTGTGTGTATGTGTGTGTGTGTGTGTGTGTGTGTGTGCCTGCATGCATGCGTGTGTATGTGTGTGTCTGTTTGTGCATGTGTCTATGTCTATGTGTTGGAATGCGTACAATAAAAAAAAACAATCTTAATCAGGTTTCCCCGATGCCTTTGTGCTCCACCTGGTCTTCATTCTGAATAGTGAAGCATTAGTCCAAGGTCAGTCAGTGCTAACATTATGGAGAAAAGACACAGTGTATAAAGGGAATTCAGAGCTAATTAACAAAAATATAAAACCATATATTGACGATTTGTCTCTCCGTGATGCCAAGATGCAGCCTGCTTCCACAGACAGTATCTCTTCAGGGGCAACTGGACAGCCCATTGAGTTTGAGTGAATGCTGGGGGCAGGTAGAAATTCAAGGATTTTCAATTTCAAAGGACTCTGCTGAAGTCTCATGGGCAAAGCTCGGACTGAGCGAATCTGTCTTTACTGTATCACCTCCTTGATGAGAGAAAGAACCTTTGCCAGCAGCAAAAATAAAGACGGAGGTCACAGCAGTTCATTAGAGGGTTTACTGACATTGGGGCTGACTTCATCGCCCCTCGCATCGATGATGAAGAAGTCTCTTAATCACATTTTCACTCCAGCCATTTCTGTTTTCATGCCAATAGTTCCCTGTAGGGACAGAAAACATAAAAGTGGTTTGGTCGCTAAAGGAGGCAGACATGAATGCATGCCAGACTGTACTGACTGGTGGCAGCGCAGATGTGAGCCAGATGTATGTCATGTGACTGTGACTGCCTGGGATAGCGTTGGCTTTGTTCTGCTAGGATGTGCTTCAGCTGGCAGGGTTGCCACAGCGTTAGCTTCGCCCAATCACACCTCAAGCACACCCAGGCGACCAGTTACCTCAGAGGTCATGACCTAGAGCAGTCCCGGAGAACCATCGGGTCTGATGCTTCCTGTGTTTGCCTTAATAGCAGCAAGCAATACTGAAGAAAGTGAGTTAACTGTGTAATCAACTGCTTTCATTTAAGTGCTGAGTAACAGCAAAAGCCAGCACACAGCAGCTCTCCAGGACCAGGAATGAAGACCACTGGTCTAGAGTCCTAAAAGATTTGCAGATGGATGCATCAGGGCAAATGTCCTTTGTGCTGTTGTGAGGTTCACAGCCATAATTTGAGACGATGCATTCGGCAAGTAGTGGGGGGGATTTGACACGAATCAGCAAACAAAAGGATTGAGTTGGAAGTTGAGGTCTGCAGTTAATGAAAGTACGCCTGTCGTCTTTCGTTCCCTTTCTGTACCACAGGAAAATACGTAACCTTGCACACACACCAGCACAAGAAGCATCAAGTCATGTTATTCAAAGGCACCAGGGACTCAATCCCACTTCAAATGAACAATGGCAGGTGGAAGCATGGTGACGCTCTATGCATCAGAGTAGCCATTACAGAGACTCTGGCCCTGGGTTCAGGCTCAACACAGGACGTTTCATGTTGGGGGGAGAAGGCTGGGGGGGGGGGGGGGGGGGGAGAGGCGGGTTACTGTCTCTTCAGCTCCCAGCTCTTCAATAAATAAAAAGTACATGACAGCAGAGTCCAGGGCCACCATAAATTAAATAAAAAATGAATAAATGGCTTTTTTTTCCCCAACACTCTGGTTGAATGATTTATAAGACAGGGCGCAGTGGGCCTCTCAGCGCAGTGGAATGACTCGGCGTGACCGGCAGAGTAATGACTTTCCACACAACTATCCGGGTTTTTCTATTTTAACCCGGGAATGTGGGCACGGAGGCCGGACGTTCCTGGGATAACAAACAAATAACTCTGCTCATAAGAAAAACAATCCCCCACAAGCCATTGTTTTTTTTTATAGCGGAACGAACCGAAAGTCTGAATTAGCGTCGCAGGATTAAGCTAAATCAGGGTCCCCCTGGTAGTGTAAGCCCGCATTGAGAAAGGAGAAAGGCCCAGCAGGGTCTGATGCTTTCTTTGGCTATTCCCGATTGTGACGGAGCGAGGCTTAGTGCAGAGTAAGACATAAGGTGGGGGGGGGGGGGTGGGGGGGGGTGGGAGAGAGGGCGCTTCTGCTTGTGACACTCATCACGTCCAGTCCCCCGCCAGCAAACCGGAGCAAACACAATAAAGCCAGGATCAGTCCTCCACCACACAGGCTCACGTCTTTCTCTCCCCCACCCGAAGAGAACATGTGGAGGAAGAGAGGAGCAGGGTGTTCTCAGGTGTGTGAAGAGTGAGGTGCTGTTTAAAAAGCAGCAGCGCAAGTTCTGTAATGTGCGAGCCCCCCACCTTTAGTAAAAGCCTATTACTGTGAAACATACGTGCATGCTGGTATTCTGCCCTGAGCCTGTTCTGACATTTCTTTACCCAAAATGGGCCATTTGTTTTCCCTGGCAGCTTTGACACCTGATTGTTTTCCTTCATTAATCGATTGGATTTTGGTTTCTTTGATTTGACATTAATCACTGCTAAGATTTACCTCTTTCTGGTGCAATCAATAGAATGACACCCCAACTGACCAGGAGCATTGTCTTAACACTAATGAATATTATTCCCTCAGAAAGCCTAAGGCAAAGTTATTAATAAACCCAGGAAATGATAATGGTTTTTATATTGATTCTGGAGCGGTACCCTGGTTGACTGACAAACATTCCAAGCTTTTGCTTCAGCAAAACTATGCACTCACACAGGAACATTTTTACTTTATTACACCTACTTATTCATGTGATGATCTAATCAGCCATTTGTGTGGCATCAGTACAATGCATACAATCATGCAGATACGGGTCAGGAGCTTCAGTGAATCTTCACATCAACCATCAGAATGGGGAGAACATATGGTGGTTTGAGTATCTCAGAAAAAAATAGGTGTAATACATACCGAATAAAGTGGTCAGTGAGATACAGCCACTGAATCTACCAAACAAATTGCCATTCTTTTTTTTTTTCCTTGCCAGAAAGCACTTCACCAGCACAAACCCCCACTGTGCAAGAAGACCAAAATAAACAAATGTGGTATTTACACTGTTTCTCAAAGGAGTAAAATGCCCTCCTGTACTCCGACTGGCACAGAGATATAAAGGGTTACAGCGAAAGTCCAACCAAGTATCTGAATTAAGGACCGTACTCCCCAGAACACCCTCTTCAGGTTTGCCACCTCTGTTACGTCAGACGCGTTAGGTGTTTAAGGGATTGGAACAGGCCCCTGTGCTTCTGCTTATGTGTTAATTAGGAAATGTAGCAGACTTGCAGCTTATCACACCTTCCTTTATTTAGCGCCTTTATTTTACAGAGTCAGACCTAAATTTAACCAGGAAGAGTAATCGGGCCGTGAAGAAACAGGACATACAAATAAAAGCATGTTAAACCTATTCATAGCTTTAAAAATCTGCCCCTCAAAATCACCTGTAGAACAGAAACAGTCTGCGACTGTTACTAAGGGGGCATTTTTTTAAACCACTGCGCTTATGTACGAGAAGCAGGTCAAAGTACACATGAGCAATCAAAGTTTACAAACTGGATGTTGCATGCATTGCAAGTGCTCTGTCCGTCATTGAGTAAATGACTTACATATATAAATATAATGAATGAAAGTATATAATACAGTAGATGATGAATTATTTTGACAAAATTAACAACACTCCCCAAAGCTTGCAGAAACACAGGGATGCGTATTAACAGGAACAATACCAGAAATACACTGCAGCAGCATATAGTATTTCTCTGTCAACGTCACATCAATGTAAGAAACCTACATCAAAGGCATTATTCATTATAGGCCAAGCAGCACTCCGAAGTCAGATTAAATTTAAAGTGATGCACTCTGTGTCTTGATAGACAGTCCTCTGATCTGCACAGCACTTAAATTGAAACTCCATGAGCTCGACATAAGGCATTGCGTACATATGATCATTGACAGAAGTGTATTTTTTCTTCAAAGCATATACGTACCATTTCCAAGAAAATCTCTAAATCTTTTGTTTGTTATCCACGATTGTCATTTCTCTGGAAGGGCTACCAGGACTTAGGGCAATAAATTGGTCGCATTATAATGGAGCTGGTTCTTGTTTTGAAATTTTAATCTCCTTTATTGCAGTCGCTGAGAATAGCGGGAAATATTTCAATTGCACAGATGATTTTAATAACCAAAGCTGATCGTTTATTTGAATGCAAGGGATCTCAGCACAAACAGTCTACAGCTTATTGTCTTCATTATTACTATTTTTCATGGGTTTGTTACACTATTGTATCTGAAATGAGAAGGCAACCCCAATTAGCAGTTTGACATCATGCCTACAGTAAAGCAATTTATTTCCTCTTGGCATTCATTTGGCAGGAGTAACCCAATGTAAATGTTAATGAACATTACTTTCACAAAAAACATTAGATCAGATAAAAAAATAAATAAAAAAATGTAATCAGCTAATCCAGTCTCATTCACTCTAATCCAGTGTCATTTTCTCACAAAGGAAGATGCAAACAGAAAATACAAACCATCCAAGGTTACAACTTAATTTGTGTATAAACTGAGGAAAAAAAATAAATAAAATGAAGCGCAAATGAAGCTTGAGATAATGCTAACTACCATTTCAGTTTTGAGCAAGCTTTCATAATGATGGTTACGATCCAATGAAACTGTATCTCATATATTTAGTAAAGACCCTTCAGTGTTTCTGAAGTCATTTTGGGATTACTCAAGAGAACATACACAATACATACATCTTTCTGTATGTACAGTACATGCAGTATATAGGTGCAAACGTGAATGTGTGTGCACTGCGCACATTAATGCACAACCTGCTGCTCCAACATATGCATTTCTGCGGGGCATAATAATCAATCTTATGCAATATTATGCAATTCTTTGTAATATAAAATCATTGTAATATACACTCAGTGAGCAATTTAATAGGTAGAGCTGTACACCGGTGTCTTAATGCAAATATTTAATCAGCCAATCATGTGGCAGCAACTAAATGCATAAAAGCATGCAGACATGGTCAAGAGGTTCAGATGCTGTTCAGACCAAATGACTGAATGGGGAAGAAATGTGGTCTAAGTGACTTTGACCGTGGAATGATTGTTGGCAACAGACAGAGTGGTTTGAGTATCTCTGAAACTGCTGATCTCCTGCGAGTTGCCAATCCCTGATCTGAAGCATATCTCTAGTGATTTGGTTATCACAACATGCTAGTGACTAAAACATGTGGGGCCGAAGGTTGTTTATGAACAGTATTCTGCCAGCTGTGTGGTGCACATGGGTCCTTCCTTCTGGGGTTAGTTTGTCCACTCCCAGAAACAGTAGCTCCCCAGATGCACAAATACATAGTTCCAGTACATTCTGTAACACAATGTGCAATTCAAAATTCAGCAAGTAAATTTACTCTCGAAATAAATTTTGTCCTTCCCTAAATACGACTGGAATTCAATAAATGTTTAATCTCAGCCAAAGGTTAAAATTTGTTATGGTGAGGGTAGTCTTAAATTGAAATAGAAAAAGAAATAGGAAATATATTTTCCTGCTCTCTTTAAGGGAAAAATCCCATCGGTCCAAGTAAAACCAAACATAATTAAATATGTACTTCCGCATGAAGAAATTCAATATCTGAGGAAAATGAGCCAATACAGTGAAGGGTGCTGCAAGTCCCACCATTAAAGCACAAAGCAGACTCATGGGAATGAGGCTGGAGGAATAAGTAGTCACCGGTAATGAAAACGACACTCTGAGCAAGAGTGACACAACATAACACATACTCCTGCAATTTCTGTCAGAGTCAATTATACTTCCCTGGCATCCCGTGCAAGAAAATAAAGTTCTTATAATCTGTTCATAACTTCACACACTTCAAAGGTCCTTAGGGTTACAGAGTGTTTTGAAGTCGGTCATTTATTGGATAGGTTTGAAATGTGTGTTAACGCTCATTGAGATGTACTACTTGAGTACAATCAGCAAAATAACAAAAATCACAACACTCAGTGTTGAAAAAAAAAAACAAGACCTTTGCTTTAACAATCTTAGGTATCCATTTTATCTGATTGTGCAGAATAATGCTGCCATAATAATGTTCAATAAACCCTGGCCCTTTTCAAACCGTAAAAATGTTTGCTTCTTCATGCTCACTTGCTGTCGATTGGAGGGGGGATTCCTAAAGGTGGCCTGAATGTAAGATGGCCGCCACCAATAAGTGCGTTCCATTCGAAATTAAGCAAGTGGAGGGAGAATTCACACTCCCTCATTTGCTTGATTTTCCTACCCCCGACAGAGCCAACAAAACACTTCGCGAAACAAAATTGCCCATAATGCATTACAATGCTGCCAAGACTTCTGTTTTAATTTATTTTTATTTGTTGAAATGTTTTCAGAATAACATTAATTTGTTTTGAACAGATCTATCCTTCAACCTAGTTCCTGTACAGCATTAGGTGCATCCTCATTCTCACCAACCCATCTCTTACACTGATCACCTCTTGCCAAACTACTGCAACTCCCACCTTGCTGGTCCCTGCCTCTGCTATAGGACCCTGGCAGCTCATTCCAAATACTGCTGTTTGTCTGATCTACAAGACCTCCAGTCTGAGTCATTTCACTCCACTCTTCGCCTCACTGCACTAGGAACCTGTATCAGCATCATACCCGACACACCTAAACAAGCCCTACACTGTGCTACCTCTGGGTGTGGAGCACTGACCCTCCACACACCTGCACTTCAAGATGATGTCCTGTCTGTTCAGCCCCTCCTGATGAAATGCGCTTCCCACTGCAGTCAGAACAGCAGAAACCCTGGCCATATTCAGATGAAGGCCAACCTCTTCAGATTGCAGCAGCTTGCCTGACCCCCTTCAGATTACCAGTCTTCTTTCTTTCTTTGGATTTCACTTTGAATAATGATATCAGTGTGCCTCCGTGCCTTCTCGGTAATATTTTTGCATTCTTGAGTTACAATGATGTTCTCTACTTCAGTACATTGCTCCGGATAAGCGATTGTAATGTAAATGTAGATGTAAGTCCTGGGAAAATGGTGACCTAGATTTAAATGATTTCTCTCTGCCAGCAACAGTAGGTGCTCTTCAATTTTTTTTCCCCATAAAGCAAACATGCTGTCAAAAATAATCAGGCTCTGCTGAAATCCTCCCCCCATGGTACATGCATGTAAATATAGCGGTTGATCAGCATTAGCATATACATCCTGGAGCTACTCGTGCATGTCCTAAGTGCTCCACTGGTTTCCCTGAGCTAACAGCCACTCCATGTTTAATGCAGGCAAATGCTGGACATGGTGTATCAGGACCCTGAGGGTCTTTTCCAAAATCATGTCTCCTAACCCCCAAAAAGCCTTTATGGGCATTATTATAAAAGAGATGGCCTGCCTTCATTTTACACCCTAGGGTGCAGTTAGTGATTTTTGCGGTTAGGGAAGTCGAAGGGTGGGACATTGAGGCAGAACATTGCTGCTTCATTAATTCAGGAGGCTTTATAATGGTGGATGGACAGAACGTATATTTGATTACATTTTTCATTTCAAGATCTCAAAAAGCTTTACAGTGAAAGGGGGAGGGAAGGGGGGTATCTCCAGCCACACATAAGTATCTCCAGCTACACCAAGCACTTTATCTGATCATTTAGCATGTTCCCAAATCATTGTATTTATCGTTTATTACACATTTTATTTATTTTTTGGAAAAAGAATATGCTCTACTCTCAGGCCCAAATTAATGAAAGACCATCGACTCAACTTCTTACATCAAAACAAGGTCAAGTGCAGCCAGAACACCATACAGTGGAAACGCATCGCTGTGGAAAGCAGACTAGCGTGCACTAATAGAAATGCCCTTACGGCACCTTTGGGGTTTAACAGAATCTAGAGAAACATTCAACATTGAACATCATCTAACACATAGTAACTTTTATTGCAAGCTGCATGCAATACAGGAAGCCAGAGACGGGGGACATAAATATGACGTATGGGAAATGGGTTTGAGCAGAATTACAGGGCAGGCTGTTTGTCAACATGCTGGCTTTAATTGACATTTACAGTGCATGGGGTGAAGCCCTGCTGGGGAAATCCTCATCGCTCACCCTAGCACCACCTCCACCATGCTCCAGACACGCGCAAGGCTAAGCCTCCATTTCCAAACGTGAAAACATTTTCTGGATCGCGGCTGAGGCTTCGTGCTCTGCTGCTGCCCTGAACTCCAACGTGGCTGTCAGTCAGAGTGATTCCTGTTAATTCCAGCGCACTAAATTACCTTCATCCCTCCTGGGCATTACTGCCATATAATCCAGTCTATTAGACAGTTACATTAGGACATTCCTCAGGAAAGTGAGGAACTCAACACCAGCGGTGAAACACGGATCCGCCAGGCGAAAGTGTCCGTCTGTCATTCCTTTCACAGCGGAATGCTGCAGGAAGTGAGAGCGTCTCCGGTCGAACGCAGAACGAGGCCGACACATTATCATTTGAGAATGTTATGTTAAGCGTTGAGTTCAAGCGTTGGAATTAACAGTAATTTATTCAAGTCAAGATGCGTCACTTTGTAAGCTACCATGGAACCCCATTGTTGTAAATGCAATGGATTGAGTGGTATGGTGTGGAATGGTCAATCTTAACCTATTGAAAAATGCATCATCACTGTATATACAATGATGCCAAATACTGTAAATAAATCCGTTTCCATGCTAGTGTTGTGAGAAAACACCCATCAAATGAATGTTCATCAGTTTTTATGAGAACAGCCTCTGTTGTAATATCGTATAGTAAAATGGATTGGCTGAGCGAGAAGCTGGTTTTAGCCAGAATCAATGCGCAACAAGACCACAGCAAACACCGAGGCTGTTCAAATCTTGTCCGCAATTTCAATTCTTTTTCTATATCCAGTCTATTAATTGGAAATAGGATTCAGAAAATGGTATGATCAGAAACACAGGGAGGAGATTTTGTCTGGCGCTGTTGTCACAGTTGGCTGGAAGCCGTCTCTTTCTCAGGCCCTAGCATGACGCTCTTCCTGCTCACACACTGCATTTCCCACTAGCAATTACAGGAAAAGAGCGTTGGTCGGGGATGCTGCTTTCAAATCAATGGCCTTCTCCCCCATCCCAGGTAACCATAATGAATACCACCGATCCCTTTACAAGCAGCCTTGGCATTTCGAAAAAAACCTGGCATCTCCTCTGAACAATTCCTTATCACAAGAAATAACAGAATTACCAAGCATGTTAGTACGAAGACCAACGCTGCAAAGGGCTGGTAATCCACAAAAGACCAGAGAATGGAGTAACTCTCCACAATACTGGTTGGCTGGACTGGAAATTAATTCCCACACAGAGATGGCTCCGATTTACACTCAGACCAGCCTCATATTGGAGGTCATTTACCGCAACAGAAATTTCATTTGAGCCCAGCACCAAACATATTATTGAAAACGAGCTCTTCATTCTCGCACTGTGCCCCTGCTTTCAATCAGACTCGCAACACTGCCCGTCACATGACTGTCACCTGACTGAGAGTGAGCTGTGAAATATAGCCTTCTGAGGCTATAATCCTCCATATGACGCTGAGTGCCTGATGGCTCGTGAACACGGTAAGATTGTGAAGTTGGAGGCGCATATGGCGCAGAGAAACCTGGGAAATGGTTCTCGCAAACACTCATATTGCCCTATACGGAACATCCTCTACGTATGTGAACAGGAGGCTGGAAGCATTGTAGGAGTCGGCCGTCAGATGGTCAGTGGAGTCTGAAGGGTTCCTTGAGCTCAGCAGATGTGAACAGGCGGAGCTGAAAGGCACTTAATGGCGTTTAGATCTCACTGCCCTGTCTCCTGTCTCAGCAGCAGCAACCTGAGACAGCCCCGGTTTATTTAGCGCTCATTTCCAGAGCTGGAAAAGCTTCCAGGCCATACTTATCTATAGTACATCTATAGTAATGCGTTTGCTTTCAATGTGATAAAAAAACATTATATTTTTACATCACGTACAGAACATCAGGAATTTACTGGAACTCAATTGTCAATGAGAGAGTCTGAAAATAATTTCCCCATTGTGGCAAAAAATATTTGTAACTTGTATTATTATTATTAGTAGTAGTAGTAGTAGTAGTAGTAGTAGTAGTAGTAGTAGTAGTAGTAGTAGTAGTAGTAGTAGTAGTAGTAGTAGTAGTAGTAGTAGTAGTAGTAGCAGCAGCAGCAGCAGCAGCAGCAGCAGCAGCAGCAGCAGTAGTATGCATTATTAGTATAAATTTCTGCACAATCACATGCTCTGTGAAATTCTGACAAAAAATATGACAAAAAATATTTGTAACTTGTATTATTATTATTATTATTATTATTATTATTAGTAGTAGTAGTAGTAGTAGTAGTAGTAGTAGTAGTAGTAGTAGTAGTAGTAGTAGTAGCAGCAGTAGTAGTAGTAGTAGTAGTAGTAGTAGTAGTAGTAGTAGTAGTAGTAGCAGTAGCAGCAGCAGCAGCAGCAGTAGTATGCATTATTAGTATAAATTTCTGCACAATCACATGCTCTGTGAAATTCTGACAATTAACTGCACAATACTGAGGGTAATCTGATTGGGCTTGCAGGAGGCTAAATGTGACCTCTTCTATCATAATCAGTAGTAAATCCAGAAGGCCAATTTCAAATCGATGTTTATGTAAAACTGTTTATTATTGGCTTTTATTGGTTTTAGGCTTTCATCTTCATTTTGTAGAACAATATCTTGACTTTCCTAATCTGTATGTCTTAATGCCAAATACAACTTAATTTTTAAGCATTTAAACGCAAGATGTCAAAGTGAAATCAAAGAGAAGTTGTGCATTGTTTGGAGATTAGCCATCTTGTTACTGTTCACCAATCATAAACAACCACATCAGCTGCGTTCGTGCCTACATGTTAATGTATTTGCTTTCATGGTCTGTATGTCTTAATGTCAAGAGTAAAAATACACTTTTAAAGGGGTTATAGGATGACAAATTATAGCGCCAGAGTTTTGTTAGCCCAGTGTTGGTCGTCTCCCAGCCGCATGTAACTCTCGCAAACAAAACTTTGAAGCAATTTTCTTATGCCACTCAAAATGAAACGGGACACAACTCCCTTGTCCTTGTCCCTTGAATGGATTATACAGATAACTTTGGTATCGTTAGAAAGCTTACTCTGTCTTTCGATTAGTTTCGATTGTCTTTCAAAAAGTATTTGGGCGATATTATCACTTAATGAAGGCCTCTGCCCCAGCCCTACAGGGGGAATAGGTTACAAACAAGAAGAAAACATCACAGACATGTACCATACACATCACCACTGAGCTTCCCATTAAAATGCATCAAAGTCTTAGATTCTGTCCCTTTTCTGTAGCCAACATTAGCCTCTTGATTAAAATAAAGCAAAACACTGACATTTGTAGGATTAATGAGCAGTTAAAACTGATATGAGGTCTGTTCACTTATTATTTACAGGCATTCTGGGATAGACCTGTCCCAGGTGGAACATAAATGTGTGAATTACTGCCCACAGCTTCAAAATAGCAGGGTAAGATTTGACAGCATAGTAGGGAAAATGTACTTACAACATTTTAAAAAATGTAAAGAAAATAAAATTTAAAAAAATCTTTAATGAATCAATAACTGACATTTTTAGCACTGAATTACAAAGATCTTTTCATTAAAAAACATGTATGTATACTGGATGAAAATATTAATTTGCCATTTACATGCCTTAAGCACTTCAATTTCTGTCTTGCTTTAAATGATATATTGTCAATAGTTTCAATATAAGTCTTTCCACATTAGATATGAAGGTAGACTGCAACTCACTAACACTGTGCAGTACAATTGGCCAGATCATTAGCATTCTGTTGAATTTAAAAAGAGGTCATCACTGGCTGGCTTGAGGCTGTGGCAGGTCTTAGCTTTGCTAAATGTATGTTTAAGAGCCTCAGGGGTTCAGTAATCTTCACACCTGACCCAGCATGGTAAAAGAGCTAAGAACAGGCTTGCGCTAATCCCCCATAGAGCTAACGTATGTTGTACCAGTTGTAAAGTCACACTGATCTTAGAAACAGCAGGAGCAGGGTCGCACATTTTAAGCCGATATGCTGCCCTGGTAGTTTCTAGCCAAAGCTCCAGGGGTGCCTTGTTAATGTGGAAAAACATGACAGGGCCCTGGGCATAATCAGGTTAATAGAAATGGCAGTGTTGGCTTTTCACTCTTTTTTATCCAGAACTGGACAAAATGGTAAATTGTATGTCACTGAAAATCACTGTTTACTTCCATCAACATTTAACACATGGATAGCATGCTTTGCCTGCAGGGACCCTGTGCTCTAATTATGTTGCTGTATGTGTGAGTCGAGTGGAGTCTCCGGAAAAACCCCCACAGCACAAGTGTCAAATATGAAAATGAAAATGAAAAACATTAGCATGCCTGTTCATTCTTTCTCTGTACATATACGACAAAATGCATGGGTGAACGAGAAAAGGACTTTCATTTCTTCACATAGGCAAAGGGAAAACTATTATTTCTTTCCTTTATGGTTCATGATATTGTTTTGCAGCCTGCCTAAATGAAGAGAACTGGTCGTAACTGGGCTGTTTCCAGCCACTGGAGGAGGAGAGAAGGTCAGAGTCACAGGACCAGGTTCATAATGCTGCGATGTATTTCATGAAGCAGAAAATTTGCATTTTGAGTAAGGATTTTCTTATTTTCCTTGTTTTCATGAAAACATGTCAGTTTAGTAGGTATGCTTATTAAGCTTTGGATTATTATGAATTATTAATCATTTGGGTCTAATAAAGTGTCCATATCATTCCTATAATGGGTCTAAAAAACTGCATGCACAATTATTTTATAGTGTTCTTACGGGCTGGCACATTGCTATTCTTACTCCCAGTACTGTACCATTTTTATTACAATTTGTTAAAAACACATGTGGCAGTCCTGAAAAGCATAACCAATTTTATAAATATCTTTATATTTCTTACCACTTCTAGAAATTATTTTAGAAATCACTTAAGAAAAGAGAAAATGACCGTTACCCTAGGTACACCAAAATAATTCTGGGTATATAGTTCTGGGAGCTCTATTGGACTGAGAAAGATCAGAAGGTCAAATGTGCATGGATCCAACCAAATGCCTCCAAACTCATTGAACGCACATCACCTAGCAGCAGGACAATGGCCTCAGACAATACAGTTAACAGTTTTCTTTGGGCTGAAAGGTGCAGTGCTCTCGACTGTCTAAGTCAGTCACCCAACATGAATCCAATTGAACATGCATTTCTCTTGCTGAAGACAAGATTGAAGGCAAAAAAAATAACTGAAGTTGGCAGCAGTACTGGCCTGGCAGAGCATCACCAAGAAACATAGCCAGCGTCTAGTGATGTCTATGGGTCAACCACTTCAGGCAGTAATTGAATGTGAAGGATCGGCAACCAAGTCCTTAATATGACAATCATGCCAGGCCTAATTTGGTCCCTGATTAGAGAGAGAGAGAATGAAAGTCAGCCAGACTATTGGTTGGATTCTACCTGTATTTATTTGGTATTTTATTTGGTTCGGTATTTTGTTTTAGGCATAGATATGCTAGATTAGTTCTGTAGTGGCCTGGGGATAGGTCACTGGGAGACCAAATCTGAAATCTCTTGTGTGGAAAATGAATACAGGGCCGAGAGCCAGAAAAGTTTAACTGTGCTTTCATGGTTTTCCAGTGCGTCAGCTGGTTTTCTGCAGGGAAATGTGAATGATTGCACCAAGGACTTGGGCTCAATGCGATGACTGACTTTTCCACAGAGAAGAGAGGGAACGCAGAGCTCCACATGCAGTATCCCACAGCCAGTCTGTGTTTTCAGACAAGATATCTTTCTGGAAAAGTCTGTGAGAAAAACTTTGGTTGAACTCCCACGCACATATCTATACTGTGTCTCGTTCTTTCATCATATTCCCTGAACACGACTCTCTTTAAATGATATGGTTGCAAAAATGTTTTGGTGAGTCACTGGACCAAAAGATTGAAGTTGATCAGGGCTGTTGGGAGATGTACAGATAAGGAATGGGTAGACAAGCTTTGTTGAAGTGGTTATTTCACCATGATTTTGTAATTTAATTGAATTAATAAGTAATGTGCAAAAAAAGAGAAAAGAGACTATAAGGGAGTTTAATAGGAAATTGCACCTTTGACCAGAAAGGTGTTGCTCTGCCGTAATTATACTCACACATAGTACCTGAAATTATTTGCTAAACATTCTGTGGTATAAATGGATAACACATCAAATATGAGCTCAACCACAATATGGTGATCTATTTAGTGAATGAATGTGTGCCCTTTTACGTATCCCAGGATGTTTCTGTTCAATGTAACAAATGGTTTGTACTCAAGTGCGTAGCGTACTGTTGCCATTAATATGCAGTCTGTTTATGGGATGGTAGCCGATTATTTACAAACAGTGGAATAAAACTGCTGAGGACTGCACTTTCAGCCGTGAGAGTGTGCTGAATTACTGTCTGCATACACCTGGAGAAGGAAGAGTTATGCCTGTTGATACTTGTATAATATGCGTTAATGTGTTCACCCTTTGAAAAATGCGCAATGCATTGTTTACTGCAACAATATAAGACAAAGTAGCCAAACCAGCTGCCATTATGTCTGGACTCTTTAAATCAAAGTGGCTCTCCTCCATCATTCTTATTTTGTTTCGTGTGGCACTTTCCAAGATTGCCGTCGGAGGAACCAGCGCCTGCTGTGATTTGTCACTTGATCATATAAATTAGCCCGCATTGCAGATGGGCCTGCAGTTTATTCACACCCACATAATTCACTCATTACTCTCCCTCTCCTAATGGGATTTTTGAGGACACAAATCCTGGCGTTCACCACGCTGTGACAGGTCCGCCAGCTTTAATGCCCTCTACCAGCGACTGTTTTTGATATTGGGAGATGGCGCCACTGCCACTCTTAAACCAAGAGACAAAAAAAATGGAAAGACAGGAGAAGAAGAGATAAACCCCCTCTTTGATTATATCATCCAAGACGGCAAACAGCCCCATTGAGGGAGACTATTTCCTCCTCTTGAAGTGACATCATAAGAAGATTATGGTAATTGCTGCTTTAATGCAATCTGTTTGGGAACTATTTCCATGTCAGCAATGCCTCTCTCCCAGGCCCGCGAGTCTCTGCTTGCAGGTCTTTGGGGAGAAGGGATGGGGAAATGCAGCATTCTTTTTAGGGGGAAACCAGAGACATGTAGACAAAGGAGGGAAATGGTCTCTTCGTTACACAGCTTTTCCTTTAATTAGCGCTTTAAAACCTTGTTCCATGCACATTAAAGGAAAAGCTCATCCAAAAATGTACACAGCTAGAAGGACAAACTTTATTTGGCTTCTCTCTGGCAACTTTAGAAAGCCACAGGGAGGCAAACAGTGATCTCATCATGAAAGTAAAATTTAAAGTTTAAATTAAACAGCAAATCTGTACCAATCTTCACCATGGCCTAGCTGTCCGGAATACACTGGTGCAGCCAACTTAGTTTGAAACCATCTCAAAGTTTTCGCTTTTTAAGCTAACTAACTAATAAACTTTCAAGTCAATTCAAATGTTTTCCAACAGATAGCCAGTTTTGTTGCTGCATCTGAATCAGCTTTCAGTAAACTGCATGTTTTCAACAAACTTAGTTAATCTAGTGACTGGCAGCCACAAACATCTCCGTAAACATGGACACCCAGGATTGAGTTTGAGAGCCTCTGAACACAACAAATATAGTAACACTTCCTGAAGCTGAACCAACACATGACTACCTCAGACCAGCATTGACTGGAAGGGGTATGCACAGTCCTGACCAATGTAAGTTTGTAACCACTGCAATTTGGCATACCAACCAACTTGAATTCAGGGTTGTCTGGTAACTGGATATGGGTCACCTTTTGGCAGAAGAATTGAAACAGATACCCAGGCATGCGGCATGATCACTGAAATGTGGCATTATATATTGACTCATGTTTATACGTGTGTGGCACGAAATCCAAATAAGAGCTTATTTCTTGGGGGAGATAAAGAACAGTGGGTGTATTTGATTTAATTAAAATCTGTCCTGTGAGTAATTAAACACATTCACTAGAGTCAAAGACATATTAATATGGAGATCTTATAATAAAGTAAAAGTGAGTGGTACTAGTGCATTCAAACTGCATTCGGTGTGTGTGTGTGTGTGTGTATGTGTGTGTATGAGTGTGAAATATACAGGGGAAGATCTATTTATAACTTGTAGATACAGGCAGCCATTACAGAACAGACAGAACAGGTGCAAGAAATAATGAACAAAAAACAGAACTACAGAAAGCCACGAGGGATACCAAAGGCGAAAACGCTAAGAAAACAGACAAAAAACTGAAAACAGGAAAACACAGATCATGACATAGCCTATTTTCTTGTGGAAAATGTGTTCTGGCTGTATCCTCTATACTTAAAAAATCAGACATTCTTTGAGTGTCTGTGAAATCTGAATAATCCAATTAACAGTTTTATACGTAGGTCATGATAAGTAATGGAAAACCATCCCTTTTGGTCAATTTTAGAGCAACATTATTCTCAGAGGGGAGGACAGTTCATCATTCTTTGGGAGGGGTAAAATCTCTTTCATGCGCGATCGTATTTTTTGAGGGGACTTTTATTGCCACCGGAGATGTAAAATATGATGATGGCATCAAGCCTCGTCAAAGCATAGTAAATAACTCCGGATCAGACAGAAGTTAGAGTGTTTAGACTGCGCACCATGAGTCATTCTTCTCCGGCTTCTGCTTCCACTTTTATTTCTTCTAGCACTTTCTCCCAGGGAGTAACCTTTGTCCTACATCTTCCATGTCATTTCACATTTCATTCAGGAAAGAAAATGAAGGTTTGCTGTGCATATAATGCTCGGAGCTCTAACTCTGCTGCATTCGGAGCGGCCTTGCTCAGCCGGACCTGCAGCAGCGGTACCGATCCATTCTGAGAGCCGGGGTCAGCTCGGAATGAGGCTGGCAGGAAATGAGTTTGCTTCAGGCTTGTGAAAATCCACACGTGTCACCCTGACCACTTCACCCCCAGGGTCTCTCAGGAAAATCCATAATTGAGAAAGGCGACACAAACAATACAATAGGTTTCTGGTTTAGTTGTGACATGGAACACACTGCATGAACGATTAGCTCACCAAAAAAACCCTCAAAGTCAACATATGTGGTCTGAAGAGATAGATTGACCACAATATGACAGCTTAAACAATAAAAGGTTCTTGCCACAGAATTGAATTATCCTGCCGCTCTTATTTTCTGATATAATAATAGCATACGGCACTAATGCATGTAATTGTGTTTACTGTACTTAATGAGAGGATTTCAATTTTAACAATTCTACCACACTCACAAAAAAACTAAACAAATCCCAGCAAATTGTTCTGTTGTTTAATCCACATAAATTACAATGTCTTAACCTTTTCGTAAGTGGCTTTGTAACTGGCTGAAAATAACCAATTAAACTGCTGTTTTTGTTGTATCTGTTGTTAAAACACATTGAAGTTCTGTGGAATTATAACAAAACACCACCTCTGAAATGTGTCTTTTGTTAATTACATAGTGCTACCCCAAGACAGCCTTGACCGAGAAGCTTATTAACCATGCGGCCAGACTGGTGGGTTTTAGTACGCATCTAAAACAGGAAAGAGCAGCTCCAGGACTGGGTTTGTGCCCAGTTCCAGTGCTGGTCTCAGTGGTCACCCAGTCACAAGACAACACCAATGTGTTGGTTACAGAGCAGATCCCCCATGTCTACTAATTAAGCCATGAACAAATTCCTACAATATGCGCTTGGATCATTTAGTGGCATGTGTGAGCAATCTTGGATGGTTAATGATTAGAGCTAAAAGTAAACCATGCACTAGATAAGTGACTACAGTTACAGAAGAGGGAAGAAAGACTCACTATGAGACAAAACTAGAGAATGTGGCACACTGGTGGGTGGGGAAGTAGGTCACAGTCAGTGACTGCCTCGCTCGACTCAAGAAAAGATGTGAGACACGAGAACTAGGACTTCCTCCTCCGAACAATCTTTCTTTTTTAAGGGGAGATTTTTCCCCATCCGTGTATCTGAAGGAGTAGCACAGAACCTTCACTGTGCGTATGCATGACAGAAAACCCGGGGTATATCTGACAGGACATATGCAGTTTGCATTACATATTATCCAGATTCTGGTTTCTGGTCCGAACTACAGTGATCACTGAGTGTATGTAATGATTTGGCGTAATAAAGCAAATATGATCTTTTACGACAATTAACAGATGATACATTCCTATAGCAGTGATGAGTTGAGTACATGCATGCAAGTGGATGAACAATAAAAGTCCCAGCTGTCTAGCATTGGCAGACGGTGGTGGTAGTGGGGTTCTGCCCGGCTTGACGGTGAACGCAATTCTTGTGGACGCTGTGAGCACAGAAATGTGAATTGGCATAATTGTGAGAGCAGGTGACTGGGCACACTGATGCTTAACTGCACCGCCCTGTGGCTGAGTCTCCACCAGGCCCCCGCTCATTAGAGAACACCATACGTGGTGGGTGCTTCAGACACGGTACGGGTCTGTGGCTGAGCATCTATTAGGACCCGTCTCATAAGAGAATACCAAACATACCGGGCAGGTCAGACACGGGACGGGTCTGTGGCAGGTCGGGTCAGAACAGTACAGGTCTGTGGCTGAGCCTTCACGAGGCCCCCTCTCATTAGAGAACACCATACGTACCGGGCCGGTCAGAACAGTACAGGTCTGTGGCAGGTCGGGTCAGAACAGTACAGGTCTGTGGCGGGCCGGGTCAGAACAGTACAGGTCAGTGGCGGGTCGGGTCAGAACAGTACAGGTCTGTGGCTGAGCCTTCACAAGGCCCCCTCTCATTAGAGACCACCATACGTACCGGGCCGGTCAGAACAGTACAGGTCTGTGGCGGGTCGGGTCAGATGCGATACACGGTTACAGGCCTCTGCTGCTGGGCTGGGGTGCTGCTCCTTTAGAGTCACCAGCACCCTGCCACTCAGATGTGCAGCCACCCAGGAGCCAGGTGCAGCTTAAGGACGTGCCACAACAATGTTTTACACGGGGACATTTTCAACTTTACACGAGGAGACAAGGAACGAGAGCAAGAGGTAGAGCTAATTCCGGCTGAGGAAAACATTGACTGAATCCCCTGGGATTTACAAAGTTTTATCTTTGAAGACCAAGCCGTTTGATAACTGAGCAAATATGATCTCATGTTAACTGCATCCGCCCTGCACTTAGACATCAAAGTGAAACTTTCGAGTAAAAACCTCAGACAAAGAAACATAAAACGTGCAACAATTTTAGACTTGTTATAACTTTTGGTTATAAATGGTGTTACAAATGTTGATTAACAATTTGTAGATGTTTAATAATACACTACTACTAAAGTTATTAAAGCACAGTAAGACCATTACTTTATTTTATCACCAATAGCTGTCAAAGCCAAATAGAACAGCCATTAAATTTAATGACATTGGCTTTTGGGGGGAGGAATTTAGGAGTGTAAAGCTTCTCTAATCTAAAACGTGTGACTTCTTATTCGCACCTTATTAAACCCTGAATAGAAGCACAGAGCAGAACATCAAAGAAAGAACCTAATAAAACAGTTTCAGAAAATTGTATCTGCCATATTTTTATTTGCTTCTTACCTTTGAAAAGGTTACTATCCAACAGACTTTTTAATCATTTTTAAGTTAAACAGCTCCAGAAACTGAATTAATCCGAAGGGACCTAAAACTCACTGCAAAATGCGAAAAATATAACAGCTACTCTTCCAATTCCAAAATAACCTGAAACAAATACCCAGAAAATTATAATGGCGACAAATGTTTTGCTTTACATTTCTGATTCAGAGACGAGCAACACCTCCAGTGATATGTACGGCACTGAAGCGGACGGTTGGGTTTCATCACACCGTAAAGAGCTGTGATTGTGTAGTACTCAGCACTGAGGCAAGGCCTTAAACTGGAAGTGATCTGGGAGCCAAGCAATGGCTCATTATCCTTATTATCGACAATGCCTTCATCAGCCCGATAAACGGCTGGTCACGAAGGCTTGTGCCATTGTGCACAGCGGACGCACTGCTACTGGGCCTCCTTGGGCAGGCATTGACGAGGCATTGGCACGCATTCAAAGACCACAGACCCAGAACCTGGCTGGAGACGTAACCATGACCACCGCTCATTACACAGTGACAACCGCCAAAAATGCATGAGTGAGGAAGAGCCGAAAGAAAGAAGAAATAAAGAAAGAAAGAAAGAAAAAAGAAATTGTGATAAATTTAAGTTATGTCGTTCAATTTCTATATTTAGTAGGGATGTTTATATGTTGACCTCATCAGTATCAAGTTTTCATACATCGGTTTGATGAATACATATCCAAACTGTACACTATCCTTTCACTTGCAGGCAAACAGGAAGCTGATCACAAAACAAGCGCAGTGGATGGAGGAAAACATAAGCAAAGAGACTACTGTCTATTTAATTTTAGACCACGCATTCTAGCTCAATGGTACTTTACAGTCGATAGTTGACCCTTGATAACCATTTTATAACACATTCTCACTTCACTGATACAAACATACTGAGGTAGACAGGTGTTGATGTCTGCAACAGCCCATGAAGCCATGTGCATTCATTTAGATGACTGTCGGTGTGAAGATACGATGAGGCATTCACTTAAGTGGCTAAATGTCAGGATACAATAGCTGTTGACTGGGTTTCAGGTTCATTGTTTATGGGTGTTCAATGATATGAGCATTCCTCCTCAAACACACACATCAATTACCTTCAACACACATTCGGAGGAGTGGTGAACCTGTGATAAAATGGGAGCTTGAGCACAGTGTTGAACCATTTATTTCCAGTTTTCCACCTCAGCGCAGTTTATACCGCTGTTGCTGTATTCAAAATAATTCCCATGTCTATCAAGTATTTTTAATTTTTTCTGTAATTCTAGCGATTCCACAATCGGAATCCAGAGGGTTTCATATTTTTCGTGGATGTTGTCTGCGTCTTATGTTGTCTGCATCTTGTTAGAAAGCATTGTAAAAGTTTTTACTTTCATTCACATTCAAGTCAGTTTTTTTACTTTGAATTCACAATGTACGATTTAGAGATCACTACAGTTCACACAAAGCAATGTTTGCATTCCCAAAAAAGAACATTTCCAGTTTTGTAAGATCCAGGTAGCAGCACATCTAACTTTAGTAAAGATTTACAAAAGGTCTGTCGTTTCTAAGAGATAGTGTAAACAGCTTCATTAAAACATGCTGAACAACAGCTTAGCTCCTGGAATCTCTAACGCGGGGACCTTTCGAAATTTCACACAAATGGGAAAGTCAACACTGGAGCTCGGGTGAGCAGGATGCTAATTGGACGTGTCGTGCTTTATTGGATATTAACGAAGCTGCTGGACGGCAGGCCCAGCGCTGTGCCAAAGCAGTAACAGAAGCCCAACCGCTGCTGCTTCACGCTCTCTCTAAATGCCACAATGCCACGATGGGGCTGTCTGCCCATGTATATTGTTAACCTGATGGATGTACTAATCGCATCCCTGCAATTGGCTACCAACAGCAGCAGTGTGTCGATATGCCTTGAGCTCGGTACACCGAGACCACTGGCGGCCTGGGTGTAGAGCAGGGGTCTCCAATCTTATCCTAAAAGGGCCGGCGTGGGTGCAGGTTTTTGTTTTAACCCAGCAGTAACACACCTGATTATACTAATGAACTAATCGTGGTCTTTAATCAAGACCTAGATGAGTAGAATCAGCTGTCTTAGTCCTGTGCTAAAACAACAACCTGCACACACACCGGCCCTTTCTGGATAAGATTGGAGACCCCTGGTGTAGAGTCTCACTGCTGTGCTGAGGACAGTAGCTTAAGCATTCCGTTAACTTAGCCATCCGGCTACAAAACAGTCCAGAGGTTGTGTGGAGTTAGCTGTCAGCGAAGAGCTTGTGGTTGGAGGGTCTGACCCAGAACTAAGAGGTTTAACTGCATCTAAAGCTAACCCACGCAGAGCTGGGTGTCGGCATGGGAGCTGGGAGGCCTTGAGACCGACAGGCCTGTCTGCAGAGATCAGATCCAGCCGCAGCCTGGGTCAGAGGTGTGTGTGGGGTGTGTGTGTATTTATGTGTGTGTGTGTGTGTGTGTGTGTGTGTGTGTGTCTGCTGCTCAGAGCTCTGGGCAGGGTGGAGCCCCTCTGTGCCTCCCGGTAATGTGTCACACTTTTCAGCTCCTGTTAATCTGACATACATTTGTGTGTGTGTGTGAGAGTGTGTGTGAGTGTGTGTGTGTGTGCGCGTATGTGTACGTGCATGTTCCTCTCTCCCTGCAATTCTCCTTCCAGCTCCTCCTAATCTTTTCTTCATTTCTCTTTATTTCCACCCCCGCATCCTTTCCTCCATGGTTCCCCCTATCTGACTCATACCCCACATTTTTTGGGAACCCAATCAGCAAGCTACATTAACATCCTACTCTCTAAGCTGACCAATGACATTTCTCCTGAGAACGATAGTTCTCCTCCACCCCTGCACAGGTTTCAAAGCCCACCACGCGGTATGACGGACTGTGTCATTAGCTCCGGTAGCCGGAGTCATTTCTGTAGCCTGTGGAATTGGATTTCCCCCAGCCTTGGTTGCTGCCCATCTGTTGTGAGGGAGCTTAGCTGGTCCAGTTCCATTACACTGGGAGGGTTTATTACCCCACAGGGCAGGGGCAAGAGGGACTGGGCCCTGACACACTGCTCCCACACCTCCCTGTGGTCCCCAGCACACTACCCATAATTCCTCCCACACCCCAAACCGTCCATGCCCAGAGACAGCAGTCTAACATTGACTTTGTTAGAGCAAATTTTAAGTGTGAATGTGGGATACCAGTGAACTCTGGCAAGTCACGCACATGCTGAATTTGCTGTGCTATTCTTTCATTTGCTCAGCCCATGTTTGAGTTTGTGTGGTCTTTCTGTACATCTTTACTTTCTTTTTCTTTCTTTCTGCCTTTCCTTCTTTCTAGACTCATTCCCATTACAGTAAGGCATGTAGCCTTGCAGAGATCTCAAAACCTTTCAAAAATTTTAAATACTGCATTACTTTTAAAGGCCCTCCGTTATACAGCCTACGTAATACAACTCTGAAATTCTGAATTCACATAAAGAGTGAGCTCACAGCACTTTTCCATGTCTCCTGTTGGAATATAAAGTCATTAACCCCACCTCACCTGCTATAACATGACATGCAACCTCTTATGATTGATGGTGTCAAAGGTCTCTCAGTTAAGTGCAGCATACAAGGGAGTGGGAGAAACAAGGGCCTCAAAGGTGACTCAAAAGTCCCAAAAACATGAGCAGGCATCCACTGTTTTCTCCATTCAAGAGAAAGTGACTTATTCTCCTCCTGCAGAATGAGTTTGTATAATATTGAAAGAGGGGCAGGTGAGAGAGGAGAGATTTGAGGAGATTTCCCTGTTGAGTGCACTGCCTCGCTCCACACAGTGAGACAGGCAGGCTCCCCCCGCTCCCCCCCCCCCCCCCCAGGATCATAACGCAGAGCAGCCAGGGAAGAGAGGGCAAAGGGGTTCAAGGAGACACATGTCTTTCTTTAGACTTCAGAATCAAGTCAAAACAGATTTTAGAATAAAGCCAAAGCTATGGGTCACTGAGACACACACACAAACTGGCTTGCGGTACAGTATGTGGTAGGCACACACACACACACACACACACGCTCCAACAAATCAGGAGCTATCCGAAGCTAGAGGAGCCCCTTCAGTTTAGACACAGAAATACACGTGTGCACATGCATATTTTGCGTTTGAATGCAATAAAAAGATACTATTGCCTTGTCACAGGTGAGTATTAATGTATGCATGCATGGCATGAAGGCATTTCTTCACCACCATCAATTATTCAATAAAACTGAGTTTTTTCACTAATTAATTTACTTTCCCCCATGGTGTCGCCCAACACCCACCTGTTTCTCAGCTGACGTTGCCAAAATTATTTCAGCTCGTCAATCTACACCAGGTTTGAGGCGAGGTTCATGACAAAGATAAATAGCTTTGAGGGGTTTGCCAGCCAACAACAAGGAGTCAAATCAATCATTTCCCACAATACCCCTGTCAGGGGCGCGACAACGCAAGTGCAGTCTGAACGGAAAAAACAACAAATGTGTTCATTCACTACGGAAACGTGGTGGCTATTAATTCCCCGGCCACTTTTCGGCTTCAAAAGATTAATTTCTCCCTTGACGTTCAGGCACTTTTGATTGGGCTGAATTGCACAAGTGGGTATCTGTTCTGCCTGCTATAGTAAGAGAGTACTATTTGGATTTTCAAATGGCGTACACACACACACACACACACACACACACACACACACACTCTTGTATGTTTGCACGCATACACATATATATGGATAAACACACATACAAACATGTACATGCCTTTCAATTCCACTTCAGTTCACAAACAAAACCATGGAAATGGAAACAGCCCTTTTGCTTGATAGTCCTTCTGAACACCCTTCATCTGCCTCTCTGGTGTGCTGGCAACCAAATTAGGGTCAATTCCATTTCAATTCAATCAATTTAGTTTATGATTGGAAAATCAAGAAGTGAACTGAAAAATACTCATAGAAGATTACGGCCATTTTCCAATTCACAAGGTTCAATTTATTTCCTAAACCGACTGAATTGAAATAGCATCGACTCCTAACTTGGTAGGCAGAAGCGATGCAGTGAAATCCCTCATTTTATCCTATTTTATTTTACAGTATGTTGGGGATTTGCAATTCCGGTGTCACTCACCCTCTGAGTGGGAAAGCCAGGCTCTCACACAAAAATAGGAAGTGCTGCAAGCTTTGTACCTCCTACCACTCCCCCTCACCCCCCCTACACAACTGAGGCAACCACATGCCACTATAAGCCCACAGAACCAACCTCCACCACTTACAGCCTGTTGGTATTACAGTAAGCACAGGGGAGAGGCTATCAAAAAAAATATCAGACACAAAACAAACTGTACACAAAATATCCAAAAGCGCACAGGCCTGTAAGACCTAGATCAGCATTTGCTGCACTAATGCCCCGGTTAAAAATAATTATTTTTCCAAAACATTCATCCCATTGCCCATGGCAACAATATTTCCCCCTAGATCAAGTTGCTCAAAAGCAATATAAAAGGGCCAGGGTCTCCTGATGGCTCTTGATGGAGTCTATGAAAATAAGACATGACATGTGCTTTGCTTTTAATGTAAAAAATGCCCACAAAGGATAAAATCACTCAACGGAATGGAAGTACGAGGGCCCTAGATCAAACGGGGGCGAAAGTATTCACGGGGCTGCTATTCTCGTCCTCCAACTTTCCCTTCCTTGGGCCGTGAACTCAGATGGGTGACGTGGTGGCCAGCACAGAAGGGCCGATTGCACTTTTCACCGCTGAGCCGCTCTGGAAAAGCCCAGAGGCCACGCTCATAACGCGGCATCTGCATCCCCCCCACCGCGCGACGACCCCTCTCTCCCTCCGAAACGCTTCACGGAGCTCTCTCTCTCCCCCCGTCCGCATACTGATGGGAAAATTGAGTGGAAGGAGGAGGCGTGTTTTTGTGTTGGCACAGGAGAGACGGCGACGGGAAAAGTATAAGGCGGGAGAGAAGCGAGGCAGGGCGATGTCCGCTTTCATTATGCTCCAGTCAGCCGTTCACAAAAGCTGCGGCGCGGGAGCCTCGACCCCGTCGCTCGGGAGCCAGAAAACCGGCCGCTTTCTCATCAACGTTTTGAACAGCGGCTCCGTCTGAGAGACCCTCTGTCACAAACAGGGCCCTAACGTTCACCTAGGAAGACGAGAGCGGCAACTGTTCGGCCGAAGGTCAGGAAAACAATATTTGGCATTAATCACCTCCGGAGTGGAGGCAGAGAAACAGGGGAAAAGTCACAGGTGAATGTGCGGGAAAACGCCGGCTCTCCCGGGTAAGGAGAGCTGGACTCACCGTCCTCGCGGGACTTCTGGATGAAGGCGTCCACGCCGCTCTCCCCGTAGTTGCCCTCCGATGCCACCGTGGAGACGTAGTTCCAGCGCATGGCCTTGACGATATCCACCATGGCCTGGGCCTGGTAGGTGTCCGGCGGGACCACGCGGGAGAAGAAGTCGTAGCGGGTGTTATCGCTCAGCTCCGGGGCCGTGGAGGCGTAGCTCACCTGGGGGATCTGTGGGGAGAGAGGGAGGGCACATTCACCAATAACATAACAACATGCTCTTCCCATGCAGATATATACACACTCAGTGAGCACTATTCTTCCCCATTCTGCCATTTGGCCCGAACAACAGCTGAACCTCTGGACCATGTCTGCAAGTTTTAATGCGTTTAGTTGCTGCCACATGATAGGCCGATTAAATATTTGCTGGTGTACAGGTCTACCTAATAAATTACTCACAGAATGTGTGTGTGTCTGTGTGTATATATATATATATACACACACACACACACACAGACACACACACACACACACACACACATAGAATGTATATAGAAAATACATTCAGAAATATGTCAAAAATACGTCAACATGCTCTCCCAATCCACATAGAGAGAGAGTGAAAGAGGAACAGGTATTAATAACATCTGTTCATAACTGACAGGCATTGGCTACTGGCTGGACCCTCGCTGGTCCCCTCCTTCAGACCAGAGCAGGCGCCGAGTGAGTTCTGCAAAGCCCACGTGTATCTACACGGCACAGCTGCTGTGAAACCAGTGGCCATTACCTCCAAAAAAAACATCTCTGTGAGCAATCACTGGCCATGGATAAACAGAGGTTAGCGCAATTAGTTTAAAGGTATCAGGGGATCATTATGAAGCTCTCAGAATGATGAGGCCAACAGTGTAATAATGACAATAACATTACCAAACATATTAATCCCATTAAATATATAATAAGTACCAATGAATGAGAAAAAGAGAGTGCCTTTGATTCCCGACCCTCACACACAGTCCACACTGCTATAATGCCATTCTGTAGACTCAAACACCAAATATCCAATTAGCCAATCATGTGGCACCAAATGCATAACAGCATGCAGACATGGTCAAGAGGTTTAGCTCAAACTTCAAACTGCTTCAGACTTCAAACATGTTACCTGAATTACATAACATGAATGCCTGCGTATGTATATTAGGGCCGGTCTATTTACTGGAAAGATAATTATCAAATGTAATAACAGTCATCGCCACCATGCGGTGTGTTCCCCTTCTTTTTGTCTTTATTGAGGTATGTATACAGTAGCTTCTATCTCTGACTTATCGTGTATTGTAACAGTCGTAAAAACTGTTTGTAAAATGTGTTTATTGCCCAGCTTCCTCTGAGACAGACCTACAGTAGTTCCTGCTTTATTATTAGTGATCCATAAACCAGAAGTTCTTACAGCATTAAACACTGCGCATCACAGTAGTCGATTGTTCATCTCCCATATATGCGAGCTGAGAGCATTTCATCGTGCCTCACAGTTGCCACGTTTAAATGTTACCTGTGCATTTACGGGAGTCCGTGGTCCATTTGGTAGGCCTTTGGGCACACTCATAATAAAGCCTGAATTAATCCAAGCGACAGCTTTCAAAAGAAACTGTGCTCAGTTGACAAAAAAAAAGCTGGGAAGTACAAATGAAACATCTTGAAGAGGACAGTGCAGTCACAGAGCTGTGAGATGTGCTTTTAGAGGCAAATCAGTTAATGCCATGGGTAAGTACCAGGCTTGAAGAAAATCTCTGATTATGTAAATTAATTCAACTGGGGTATAACTTGATTTTTGATGCCTTACATAATTATATCTGGGATGAAATGTGTTCACACAAATAGGATTCACTGTTCAATGAGGATGAAAACAATAATCTGACAGGGGCTGTGCAGTTGCCCTTTACTCAATGCACATAAAAATACTGAAAAAGAACGTGCTAATGGTAACTTTGTTAAAAGTGACCTGGGGTATTCCATTTAGAATAGGGTTTCAATGCTTATTTTTCTTATAAAATACAGCCTTGCTTCTTACCCAATGCAAATATTGTTTTAATTGACAGTGAACTTTGATTTTGTGACCGGTGTTTTATATGTGTACATGCACTGTGTGTGAGTGCGGTGTGCATTATGTGTGAGTATATGTTCATGCAGGTATGCGTTAGCAGTAAGTGAAAATGCGATGCAGGAGAATGAGGGCAATTCATCCCAGCTGATGGTACAAGACTCCATCTGAATGCCTTTTCATCACTAAGTAGATTTAAAAAACTTGATAACTCATTTCCTTTCTTGCCTGCGTGAGTTATTCTGGATTGATGGAGGGCAGTGAATGTAGTGGGAGTTGTCTGCTGTATTTTCTCCGCCAAGCACATTAGAGTTAAATGGGTATATTTTACGACGTTCAATAATGTGTTTCATGCTAAGATATAAAATCTGAAAAGCCCTTTTTATGCTGATGCATATTTTAATGGAAAGTCTCCTGTGCACAATAAGTCAAATTTGTTGGCAGGTAGAGGACAAAAAACCAGAGCTGACATGTTAAGTGGCTTTGGCCTACAGTTAAGTCTACGGCTGAACTTGGTCATAGAGAACCCTTCCACACATCAGAGGTTGAGTGGGGACATCTTTAAGTTTGCACTGAGCATACAGTAATTACACAATGAGATTTAGCTGCTCTCCCCTTACACTGTATACTAATACAATAATTAATTTTACACTGCACTACTGCTGTTTTTAATATTAAAGTAAGATGCATGCTTGGGTTTGCTTCCCAATATGGGTAAAAATAATGTTTGCTAATGCAAATACAGTAGGACCTCTACTATCTGTCACCCTTGGGAAATCAGTGGTGCCTGAAAGTAGTACATTCCAGATAGTAATTCCCCAAAAACAACATATGAGTCCTGGCGTATTTTCAACTTTTTGTTTAACGAGTGCTATTATTTTTAATGAGTCTACATAAATTCTTTACTCACCCCCATCTGTGAGGTCGTGGGAGAGGTATGTGGTGGCCTACCTTACATACAGTCGGTCACCTGGGGTATGGGAAAAAGGGAGGGAGATGCCTGTGCCTCCCAAAAACCCTCAGTCCAAATTCAGGAGAAAATTCCAGAAATGAGACTACTGGATAGTAGAGGCTACACTACACATTGGACAGGACATGTTTTTGACTGAATAAAATATAGTGATAAACTGCATTCAGCACATGCAATTAATATTGGACTTGCTGAATTAGTAACGTGTGCTAAAATGTTATCATTGAATTTCCCCATGTTCCTTTATTTTTTGTTGGTGCATATGGGGCTATTGGGTTTCACTTGTGCTTCCCAATCGTGCCATTCTAACATCCCATGTCTGGTCAAACATCCTGTCAGATGCCCAGCATAAATAATGAAGGAATAATATTGCAGTGTGAATATTAATAAATGGTCTGAGGAAATCAGCTGCAATTATAGATTCCAACCAACCGGGCAACAAGCCAAGAAGCTCTGGCTTTGCAATTCATATTTTAACGTGTGTCCTCGATTTTAAACGATATCTTCAAGAGTGTTGGGAAACAGAACAAAAAAAAAAAACTACTGAGATGTGTCACATTCCGATATGGGCAAACCGAAGTGGCCCAGAGTTTCCCCAGATGCTCCTGTGCCATGCGCAGCTGCCCGATTAGAGTCAGCTAATATTCTGCATAATGAGCCTGAGGGAGTGGAGGCTCCCAGGCCCCCGGGGAAGCCTGGCTGGCCAGTCAAGCTTGGCGAGCGTGCTCAACTTGCTGCATCGGGTTTCACGTCCTCAAGCTAATGAAACACAGCAGCCATTAGGAGACCAGGGTGAGCGCGGTCCTCTGCCCTGGTCCTGGAGAGACACGGGCCCTGCCGGTTTCCATCCACACTCAGCGCTCTATCGATTGCAGCCGGTGACTACATGGTTAGCGCTCCTCGCCTGGTTTCCACGGGAGTTTAAAGTGAAATGGAAAAGCGGCAGACCCTGCAGCTCGCCGGGACCAGGGGTTAGGACCACAGCTCTGAGGAAAAGGGTGGCCGCTAGTAATTCTGGAGAGCCTTGGATGGGGGAGTGAGGGTTACTGAATTAAATTTAAGACACGGGTCACTGGCTGGATGAAAATAGTCACCTCTTGTCAAACCGCCACCCGCAAGGTAACTCTAAATCTGCGAAAGGCACGAGGCTGGGAGTGGAAGTATATGGGCGTCCGCTAATTTCCAGGTCGTAAATAAAGTGGGAGATGCAGAGCTATCGAAGGCCTCAGCATGATTTGCGGTGTGACCCCACGGGGTGGCCGAATGGCGTTTCATCATCAGACGTGTGCTGCAGATAATCGATGCTGCTTCCATCCAGTGCTGAGGGCGTTAGCCAAGAGAAGAGACAGAGGTGAGGCCCTTCTTATGGAAGCTATATTTAATGACTGACATGCGGAAATTTCCCCCACCCGCGATCCACACAAGAGTAAACAACCTGTTCCCCTCTGCGCTAAAAAACTGATCCAAGATCAGCTCATCAAAAGTCCCACAGTGTTTCTCTGAGGATGAGGCCGCCCTGCCATACTGCACTGCAATAGACGCGCTCCCCTCCCTGCCCGGGGCATCTCTCTCCTTGGTCTTCTCGCGCTGGCGGTTAAATTATCGGTTAAATTATGCAAATGCGGGGTGACCACGCGTCTAATTCCGCGCGGCGGACACGACGCGAGGCACTGTGTTAATATGTAAATGCCACTCTCCAGATTAACTGCAAATTAAAGGGAAAGGTCACGAGGCGAGCGGGGCGGACAGGCGGGCCTCCTCGGCCCGGAGATAGACAGCTGCTCGCTCCCGGGCCTGCCCGGGATGCCACCTGTCACATCGCACCTCCGTCACAAACATCCCCCGTGTCAACACGCGACACACGGAGAAGAACACGCAAGACCGCGCGTAACCCCAGTGACCAAACTCATAAGCAGCTTATTGCTTTATTAATTACAGATAGCACAAATTGTTTGGTAAATAAATAATGATATAGCTAACACAGTACAGCGGTATTATGGAAAACAACATGGGATTTTAACCGTGGTAATCATGGCCTCCACACAGATAAGCCCTTGTGTATGTAAAGCACGGTGCAAGGGCAGTCCTTAATCCCACTTCTCTGCTTCTGCCGTCATTATTACTTTCCCTAATAAACATTCTAAGCTGTACATGGGAAAGGGCTGTCAGTCAAAGAGCATAATGAGGTCTTAAACCAAGCAGCCTGTTACATGACTATACTACAAGATTAGCCCACGTTTTAATATTCCAACAATGTCACTAACTGTACATTAGCTCCAGCCAGCATATCCCCTGTACATACATTCAGCACGGTTATCTAAATCCAGTGGCTCTATTCAGACAAATATTTCAATTGAATTTAATATGCAGGTCTTTGGAAAAGAGGCCAGAGGTGCTCTAGCATTGTGTGTGCTTTGCTTTTACGGTTTAAGAACGGTACATTTCCACTGAAACATTTGTACTCGGGGGTAATTTTGTTGTTTGTGAAGTCTCTCTGGGGAGAGGTTCACCGTGTTAGGAAATGTAAACACGAAATACAAATGAAGTGAATGAGATAGAACTGATAAGGTAACAGAAGGCCTTATATAGGGAACTGACACTAAAGCAACAGTCAGGTTGCGGTCCACCAGCAACCATGTTGTTTGCAATCCACCACAAACTGTCCTCAAGTGGACGCTGATGGAGTGGACCGCAGTGATCAGCCACCTGCGGAGCGGGAAACAGCTGTGACCACTGGCAGCTCTGGAGGAGCGGACTGCAGAGCTCCAGAGCTTTCCAGAAAAACAGCTCCTGAAGCGAGAGCGGGAGTGGGTCTGCGGAAGGCTCTTAGCAGGTCTGCTCTGAGGAGGCTCCTGTGGGTACTCAGCCCTGTTTCGGACAGTTCATTAAAAGGCTACTAGTTATCATCATCATTATGTTCACAATTTATTTCTTCTGGATGTCCCTTAGCTAGTATGGCTAACAGAAAATTGGCAAGTACAGATTTGTGAATGCAAATTGAAATCGGAAAACATTTTGTAGCAACACATGCTCACCTTATCCATTCAAATCTTCTGGATCCTAAAGTGAAGCAGCTCCACAAAAAAATATAACCACAACCGACAGCCAGCCATTGGTATAAACGGCTGTGTATTTGTATGAGGGGTGACTAATGTTCTCCTTCAGACATGTGGTCATGTGACACTCACTCGGGACACGGGCTTACTGGTTCAGCCAGTGCATTCAAAGATGATCTACACTCATGAAGATGCTTTACTCTCATGCGATTTCTCATCCATTTTTGGCAACTCTGTTTACTTATCCTCCCTCGACTTGCAGAAAGCCCTGAAAGGAAGAGGGAATTGATGAGGGAGGTGTGTTTCATTGTAGCAGAAACCCTGAAAGGAAGAGGGAATTGATAAGGGAGGTGCGTTTTTTTGTTGCAGAAACCCGGAAAGGAAGAGGGAATTGACGAGGGAGAGCAGCCGTCAGGGCCCAGTCCTGCACCACCTGCCGCCATCAATCAGGCTTTGTTTCCAGGAAGCTCCACTAAACACGCCTCTCCCTCCGGACGCCATCGTCATCGGCCGGCCGTCTGGCGCGGGTCTCGCGCCATGTCGCCGGGTTCCAGACGCGGCTCGTTTCTGTGCTGCGCGTTTAAGTGGGAAATGATTATCGTCGCAACCTCGCTGGATAGCTCAACCCAGCACAAAGCGGATAGCGCGGGCGGCAGGTGCCAGTATTGCTGACAGTAGGATGAGGCGCGGTGTGTGTCAGGTAAAATAAATAACCCCATGTGTAGCCCCTTTGAGCCCAGGCAATGTGGGCCAGGACACCGTCAGTCACTGACAGATGGGATCCTGAATCGCAGATGAAAATCAATATTAATAAGTTTACAAGGCAGAGGGCATGTGAGGGCTGAAACCGGCTCATGCTTAAATGGGCATTGGCAAAGCCTGCAGAGAACCAATGCTTGAACAAGCCCAGTGGTAAAAACACCCATGATCCTCACCAAAACACTCTTTGTAGTGGCCAAACCGGACAGATTTATGGAAATAACAGTTGCCTTTCATTTCCTGAAGCTCTAAACCAAACACTAGAATGGCGTTTGGAATGTGAACTGCAGTTTATTTTTATATTCCTCAGTTCCTTTCATCCTGTCCTTAAAAAGGTACTCAAGGTGGTTTTCTGGGAAAGGACCCAAAAAAAAGTGCATACCCGAGTGTACGAAGGATTTCTAAATTTGGCTTTTTGTGTTTGCGTACTTGGTAAGTCTAAATCTTTTTTTGCTCGTCTGCTTTTTATTTGCCAAGAAAACGTGGATTAAGAAATGCACATGTTTAGTGATAATTATACAGTACCCATCTGAAGAGGACTTTTATGGCCATTGAGTAATTTACAACTCCATTCAAACGGTAAAATTCTTAGTCTTAACTCAATTCTAAGTGTTATTGTGCATCCAACAGGGATCGATCTATAGCATCAGTGAAATGATACTCTATCAGAGAGAAAATGTTACTGTGTATACTGAAGATAGAGGTATGGCTTATAAATGTATCTGACCAAGCATCTCAGATTAAAGCAGACACACAAAAGACAACAAAAAGCCATTACCGGAGTGAGATGAATATTCACACGCACTGTAAAATGTCAACATGTTTATCAGGAAGGCTTTTATACTTATTCTTCATTACAGCCAAGGGAGATGTGCTTATCTTAGATCTCTATTTATTAGTCCACCCCCCACCCCACCCTATCTGCGCTCACACAGCCCATGAGATGCCAGATAGTGCCTCAACGTGCAGAGTTAGTGATAAACAGCAGATTCTTCTCCTTAGGCTTTTGTGAATCCGTAATCCCCATTTAAGTGCGGCCCTGACCTGAGTGGGCCCTCGATGCACACCCGTGGGAAAGGGGCAGAGATGGCAATGGAAATGTATCTGCCAGGACAAAGCTGGACCCATTCACCATAGCAGGAAAGAGCCATTTAGGATTGATCGCTCCAAAGCGTGGAATCACAGGGTTCCCTGGTGCATTCGTGTTAAGAGTGCTCACTCGTGTGTCACACAGCCATACAATCGGCGAATGACATGTTAGGAAATGCAAAAACAGGACTGTGATGTTGAAGATAAGCAGAAGAACAATAAGATTCCATGTTGTGCGTTTAAAATGTACGGACTAAATCAAAAGAGCCTCTGAGTTTATAACAAAGTGAGGCCATGTGCATCTGTAACATTGTGTGTCCACAAAGGATATAGCAATGAAGATGGTGGAACATGCTGGCAACATTCTGCCAGCCTACATGTCATCCATAGTCAAAACTATGTGAGCACCATCTGCAGGACAATCACAGCAAAGCCCAACCTACTGTATGACTGTGTCTCAAACTGTCATTTCCCTCCAGACTGGACTAGGCATGATTTGAAAAATGGCAAAAAAGGAGGACTTTAACCCTTGTGTCCCATTTGCTTATTAGACAAACAATATAGACAATATGCGTATGGCTAATGGCTGCCACATATCTCTGCAAGATCACATTTAACAATGAGAGTGCCATTAATTTCTGTGATAAACATATGATTTATATAAATCCACTGTAATGAAGGCATGGGGGCATAAATCATGTTTATCCATGAAATTATAAAACAAAACAGGGTTTTCAAGCAGTAGATTATTGATGTTTATTGTTTTGAATGGACATTTTACATTATTATTCATCTTTGTCTTATTATATTCAAATGAAAATATATAGGAAAAAAAGACACAAAACACAAAACAACTAACGCTGGTTTAGTCACTGGTTATGGAATACATCTCGGATAAGTAATTCCTCTCTTATTAAAAGCTTAAAGCAGATCAATTTGTCCCAAACTGAACACAAGGGTTAACAAAGGTAACTGGATTTGATAGATGCAACCCAAGTTTATGTACATGCTATTTATTTCGAATGGGTTTGAAAGTCATGCTTAATTACAGCTTCAGGATTTCGAGCTGATTTTTTATGCAGATTTAACTTTCACACCGGTGGCTTTAAATAACTGTAGCTTTTTAAAAATGCAGAGTTTATTTGGCATAACATCAATGTGGAATTAATGATACTCATTAGGAGTGTACAGAAATACTATACATCTGCGCTGCCAGTTGGGAGAAAAACCTTTGGCTGTTGAGCATCTCTTTGGGTAATAAATATTTCATTCAGGTTTATGCATTTCAATGGGTGCAGGGGAAGACTGGAGGAAGCTGGATTGAATGGGCACAGAGCGTGTTGTGTGACTGGCACTGTCGGGGCCTGGCCTGGCACAGTGCTGACATTTCCCACCTGTTACAAGGTGTTCAATCTGAGCCACCTGCCAATACGAAACGAATGGGGACCAGACACGAGCCGCCAGGAACGGGTCTCATAGCCCCAACTCTTCGTACACGACAGCTCTTCAACTATTTATTCAAAATGATTCACTATTTATTCAACTCAAAATGATTCATTAGAAATGGTGACTAAGGGCCATTAAACCCAAGCTTTTACATGAGCACATCCTGAATGTTGTAAATACGCGAGCATTTACATTTGTAATAACACAGACTAGCTTTGCAGTTAAAAATAGGATGAAAACAGAAACACTGAAAACAGAGTACATGTTTTAGATTTCTTTCTTAAATTTGCAAAGCTATTTCTTCTCATTACTTCACTAGGGGGAGGTATTCCAACACTGGGCAGACGCAGAATTGGACCCAGGCCTACTCATATATTTTCTCATGCATTTTAATAGTAGTTTTTCCTTTGACTGCTCTTCGATGATAGAAGGGCCAAGAGTAGATCTATGGCAGGCTGCCAGTCCAGTGGCCCTGGTGTACAGTGTGTGGGACGTCAATCCTGGGGCATTCCGTGTACGTCAGCGACTCCCAGCACAGCAGGAGGAATGGTTCAGGTAAGGACTCGTGTCTGTCAGTTCGGTTCCATTATGACCAAACACTTGTCATAATGGGGAGCTTGCTCCCAGGACCCCCCGCGGATCTGTGAGACACTGCTTTTGGACGCATGACTGGACCAGGTTTGCTCTGGAGCAGAAAACAGAAAGCAAGCACTCGGAAAAAAAAAAACACAGACAGAGACAAGTGGGACTGGTCCGTCTCGCGAAAGGTTTGCTAAGGTGAATCTGACTTTCCGCCAAGATGGCCGGTTTCTCTTCCCCGAAAACACACAGCCAGCCTGAGTCGCAGACACTCGCTCCACTCCTCCTCTTAACATGAGCTCTTTACAGGGCTGGTTGGGGCCATTGGCCAATAAGCTAGCCTCTGCCTCTGCCTCCTCTGATATGAACCTGCTAGAGTACACTCACTTTATTAATTACAAATGTACACTTACTTATTCATGCGAATCAGCCAATCATGTGGCAGCAGTGCAATGCATAAAATCATGCAGATATAGGTCAGGAGCTTCAGTTAGTATTCACATCAACCATCAGAATGGGGGAAAAGAATGTGTCCTAAATTTGTGGAATGATTGTTGGTGCCAGACAGGGTGGTTTGAGTATCTCAGAAACTGCTGATCTCCTGGGTTTTGCACACACATTAGTCTCTAGAGTTTGAAGAAAAAATGGTGCAAATGCCTTGTTAATGAGAGAGGTCTGAGAAGAATGTCCAAACTGGTGGAAGCTGACAGGAAAGTGACAGTAATGCAAATAACCACTCATTACAACAGTGGTATGTAGAAGAGCATCTCTGAACACACAATACATCAAACCTCTAAGTGGATAGGCTACAGCAGCATAAGACTTAAAAAATAAGTCTAATAAATACCTAATATTGTGCTCACTGAGTGTATTTATTATGTTAGATGCAAATATGAATTTGAAATTGTTTTAGATGCAGTTTCGATAGATTTAAAAAAACAAAAAATCAACAAGATTATATGATGTGTTTTTAATGTTACTGAAAATAGGATTCTTTTGAACATTTTCAAGAACCTACAGGAATTGGGACAAAGCATTTAAAAGAATTATTTGACCCATTATTCTGTTAGATATAACCCTACCAATCGAGGGCCAACTGACAATCAGAGATACAAAGGTTTTGCCATACAGTAACTCAGTGACAGTATTAGTACACTGGCTTTCAGGAACTGGGTTCATTTCAGTTTCTGAGGCCTATTGAAGCTAGGTGAGTCATTACAGTGCAGAGTGGGGCATTGGCATTTGATCTTTGGGCTGCGTCATCTTTAATAGAGATCAATGAGACGGGCCAAGAGCAACAATAAGGACCTCGCTGTGAAGAGGGGCCTCTTTCTCCTCCACCGGCTTGCTTGCTTGCTTTAATTTGTCTCATAATTATTACAGCTACTCCACACAGAGAGGAGAAGAAGAAAGGGACTGTGATGAATGTATAAAGGGGGAGCTTTATGACACACATTCCGCTTATTAAAGTGCGGAAATGTCAAAGGCTCGGGAAGCAGTGGGGCCTTGCCTCTCTCCCACAGAACAGGGACAATGCCACAGGGATAGGACACTGATGCTCTGACCTTTCACATAGATCCACAGAGGCGCTCCACCAACCAAGGAGTGTGTTGATAGAAAGAAACAGAACAGTCCTGTGATTGGTGATTGATTAATATCTTCTTGCTGGACTTCCTCAATACTAGGGAGGCATAGTTAAAAGGTACCCACGAATCACTGTCTGAATCTTAATTGCAAAGGGGTGAATGGGGGAGGGCCATAAGCGCATTAAAGCAATACATTACATTAGTGTATGTACACACACACACATATATATATATATATATATATATATATATATATATATATATATATATATATATATATATATATATATTATACATTTTTTTTTTTTGTGCTCCCAAGGTGCTGAACAATTAAGAACCATTAGCAAAATGCACACAAGCCATTGTCCAGGCAATGCTTGCAATGTAGATTACAAGAAACTACACTCAAAAAGATGATCAGTCTATAAATTGTACATGAAAATGGAAGAACCTTCTAGAACTCTACTGATAGAAAAGCCATCTGACTCTTTGTTGCACAATGAAAGGAGGACAGGCAACTTATTATGTTTCAGGAATTAAGTTCCAGGTGCCCTCGCTCTCCTTATTCCGGGTTAGCCACTGTAAAGTTGTCCATATAAGAATTCTTCTTCTTGCATTTTGGATTATCCTGGTTGTGACACACCTTTCACGACATCTTTTATTTGCTGATCTGAAGAGCATCTGGGACAGGTGTGAGGACATGGGACTGTTAGCAGGGGTACAGGTTGTACAAGATGAAGAATGTTGACTAAGAGCAGGGAGGGAGATGGAAAGCTTGATGGACGAATGTTTTTTTGAGATACGGTCTGTCTAGGTTTGAAGCTGTATGTGCTGTGGATGCAGCCATTTCATTCTGAAGTGCAGTCATTTCCAGCAGGTAATGATTTTTTTTTTTTACTATTTCAATAAGTAGAAATGGAAAGCCCTGCCCATACTGATCATTATGAAGATGAGGACACTAATGTTATGGAAATCTCAGCAAATGTTGGCAGCTACACGCCTGTTTTGAATTATATTTCCCATAACGTGTGAGAAAATATTTGCAATCAACAGTAAATAATTACACATCCCGCGCCGAGTAGTACATAGTATTGTTACAACAGCACTACAGAAGTGTGTGCCAAAGATAATGAGTTAACAAAAACAAGCCACTGCCTTGCAGTCAAAAGCCACTTCTCCTGACACCATTGAATCGAAGTGCCCATGCTGCTCAGAGGATATTGACATTGAGAGATTGTACGGCATCTGTCAACAGAAGGTCTATTCACCTGGTGTGTGAGTTAAGTGCACTGCCAGATTTCCAGCAATGTCAAAAAAAAAGAGTAGGTACAGTACAGAATGCACCTTCACTGAGTACAAATTTGAAATTATTGCAACAGTACCTATTCATAGCATCTGCCTACTTTGTGAAATGCACTTTTTGTGTTATTCACTTAGGCTAAAGGCATCTAGCAAATGAATATTTATTGTAAGAGAGATGCTTGTAAATGAATGTCCCAAAAGCACAGCTGGTGCATTTGTTTCCAACAGAAGAAAAAAAAAGTTCTCTCTCCATAAGAAAAGCTTACCTTCATCCGCTAGATTGTTCCTGACTGCTATGTGCAACAGGAAGCCACAGAGATTTCAACCAATCATTGGATGTGACCATGAATTGAAATGCTAGTCACAAAAATACAGATACTTAGCCTACCTGTAGCAGCAAAGCTATTATGAAGAGGATTTTATTTCAAAAACAGTATTGCATGAAATTGGGCAGACTGAATGTCACACACCATGTAATCATAATGTCCTTTACACTAACAGTTAAGCACCAAAAACACAGAGGAACCAGTCTTGATGACATGCAAGATGCACGCTGCCAGGTTGCTAGTTGGAATCAAAACGTGTAAAATGGGAAAGCCATTACTGTAAGGTCAATTCTTATGAAATATGAATAATATGCTTGAATAAGTAGCATTTTAGTTACCCTATAGGTGCAGTTCAATATGAATCAATAGTCAAACAGACAGTAACAACATATCCCTTTTGTTGTGAATACTAAACCCACAAAATTTGCACAAAACTATTTCATTTAAAATACAATGTTTCCCTTGTATGGTTGTTCAATCCCTTATTGATCAAAGTAACTGTCCGCAGTCCTCCTTCATTTGTTTTCGTAATGTTTACACAAAATAGAGACATTTCACTCCCGAAACACGGCCGTTTCATCTTTGTTTTTTGCTTGCTTGCTTTCTTTTTCATTCACAAATAATTATATGATTCAGGATGGACTGCTATACCCCTGAAGACTGCCTTGAAACAGTCAAGCTTTGCTATTTTTCATATTTTTCATAATATTGATTTAGAAATGAAAGGCGGAATGAGATGAGGGAATATTGACTGCCTAAAAGTTCCATTTGCAAGAAAGATTTCTAAAATGGAGGCAGGCTGGAAGGTGGCAGGACTGTCAGCAGGAAGACAGGAAGGGAACGCTGATGGGATGACTCCACGAATGCATCGGATTAGCCATTGCCAGTGGTCACGTTTTAACATGCCTGACAGTCCACAGACCCAACAAGTAGTTACGGGGTATAACCAGTTTCTGCAACAGATTACAAAAAATAACAACATACACTAAATGCAAAAGTATAAAAACAATCACTCATTTTGGACATTAGGACTGGATCAGGACCACAGTCTCTCCACTCGGCAATGCAAAAGAAAATAGACAGAGAGCTGATTTTCTGTATGTTATGAGCCATCCTATTTGCTTCTTACTAAAAGGACATTTGGGTCTGTGGCCTCAGTGTCAAATTATTTTACAAAAAACAACAAGGGAACAACACATTGTGAGGATATATGTATGTATGAAGGCTGCCATTTCAGGCAATTCTCTTCATTTTAACTGACCTTTCCTTCTTACCCACACAATCTCGTTAAGCATGTATTAATAAAATGGCAATCATTAATTGGAGCATTGTCAACTGTGATTAATTAACTCATTACGAATTTAATTATTACTTGCGTTCAACATACAAATTATTGCAAATAACGGTTGAAGACGGTCTGAAATTCAGACGAATGTCCATTTATACATCCCTACTGAAACAATGATACACTTGTTTACCGCAAAAGTATAACAGGAGGCATATGAAAGTGCAATTAGTGTTAAAATGAGTTCCCCACATGCCCTTGGCAATGCCAAATTAGAGTCCCTAATTAAATTATGACCAGGACACTTCCTTTGAGTCAGTTCTCCTGTATAGCAGCCATGTAGGAGCAACCTGGATTTGACTCCAATTAAGCCTGTGGAGAATCTTACATTTCATAATCTTCATTGTGATTCAGATGAGGCTTTGTGCATAATCTGAATGTGAAAGCGACTCCTGCTACAAACATCTAATTTGCTGTCTAAATCTCATTTTGTGGCATAATGTCCTTTTAATCTACTTTGGAATTACAGTTTATGATTAAATCTAAACCAAAATGAAGTCCCGAGACGCTGGCTTCATAAATAAGGGCGTCTTTGGTATTCCGTGGCTCTCTCCAATCTGCCATTCTCCAGTGAACTCCCAAAGCGGCAGACATTTTCCACAGACCTGCTTCAGAAATGGCTGTCAAGGGAATAAGAGCCATTCAGAAACCACGCCTAGAAATGCAAGAGCTTTACATTTCCTGAGGAGACCAACTCAAGCCCTTTTTACATATTTACTGCATTCAAAAACAATGTTCCTACTTAAAACAAGCAGCGCATCATGGGGTTTAGTACCTGGTGCATGTATGTACGCATATTAGCGGATGCGCATAAACTGGAATAAGTGTGCATGTTTGACGAGAGATGTGGGATTGAGCGCTCCTCATGCTGAGTTTGGACTCTCACAGCTTCACTTCTGCTGTGGTTTGCTGCGAAGCAGCCGTTCTCTGAGCAAACAACACAAACTCCAGCATTCAAAAGGACATCAGACAAAAGGCCAACTGCCAATTCACGCTGACCCCTGTGCGCTGCCACTCATTCAATACTGCTACTCTGTATTTTCAGGAAATGTGCTATTTGGCTGAAAAAGGAGGCAAGCGTGCAAGCTTACAAACACACACACACACACACCCTTGACAGCATTACAGTTTAATAAGGCACTAATGTGTACACTGCAAACGTGATCTTGAGGCTGCAGAGAGACAACTGTGTGGGTAGCCACAAGCATTATACACTCACTTAACACTTTATTAGGTAGACCTCTACACCAGCTTGTTAAGGCAAATACTTAATCAGCTAATCATGTGGCAGCAACTAAATGCATAAAAGCATGCAGATGTGGTCAAGAGGTTCAGCTGCTTTTCAGACCTTGTCAGAGCTTGTCAGAATGGGGAAGAAATGTGATCTGAGTTGCTTTAACCGTGGAATGACTGTTGGTGCCAGACAGGGTGGTTTGAGTATCTCAGAAACTCCTAGGATTTTCATGTACAAAAAGCCTTAGATTTTGCAGAGAATGGTGCGAAAAACAAAAAACATCCAATGAGCAGCAGTTAAGCAGGCAAAAGCGCCTTGTTAATGAGAGAGGTCAGTGGAGAAGGGCCAGATTGGTCATAGCTGACAGGAAGGTGACAGTAATACAAATAAGCACACATTACAACAGTGATATGTCGAAGAGGATCTCTGAACACACATTGCGTCAAACCTCTTAAGCGGATACGCTACAGCAGCAGAAGACCAAGTATATGGCAGCACAAAGAAAAGCAGTTCACCAGTCAGCTTTCTAATTACCAGACCACTGTGATGACTTGTCTAAATTTGCACTAACACTGTTTGTTTGTTTGTTTGTTTGTTTTTATAAAGTAGACGACTGGCTGGCTATTCAATTGTTTATTTCACTCAGGGATTTAATTGCAAATGCCAGACAGAATTAAATGTCACGAATGAATGAAAAGGGTATAATTCATTTTTTCCTTAAAATTTGCACCAACATTATTTGCATGATAATGTATTTGTTGAATGAATGTGCAACTAACACGGGTGATTTGATACTAGTGTCCCTATTTTCCGACCAGCGCAAGGTATGTGGTGAGTCACTGCACTGGCCAAGTGGCATTTCCGTTATGGGTTTTGATGCGTCTGAGCCCGTTTGGTAATTTGGTGACGCATTACGCTCCAAAGCCGATATCAATTGGTGCCGGCGTAGTCTGAAATTCACACCTGTTCTACCTGCTCAGGCCAGGTCTATGCCTGCTCACAGCCTAGCAGATGGTGAGCTGATAATCTCAGGGCTTTCCCAAAGATTGCATGCATGATTATAAACAACCAACCATTTTTCTGGTTAATATGCTGTCCAATTTGACTTTAATATATCCCCCCAAACAGGAAAAAAATACTTTCCATTTAAAGTTACTGTTTCATTGTGTTTCTTCTTTTTGATAATGTTGTTTGAAAGCAGAGGCAGTGAGCAGAGGGGAGCAGCGGGACCTGTTGGCTGGAGTGAGTATGCTTATAAGACAGCTGCCTTTATTTTTGCGAACTGAAATCTTTGAAAATGAAGTGGACAAAGTACAGGACAATTTGATAGTGTTATGCTAATGAATCATAAACTCTAACGTCCCCCTCCTCTTCGGTCACCTCCCTGCTGCAGTGGGCTTGATGCGCCGTAGATTCTTCTACAATGACCGTGCACCTCCTGCACGAGAATGTCAGCTGCTCTAAGGAGAAGCTTCTTCTGATGAATATATCCTGGTTTTCCACCACGGACATTGGCAGTATGCCAGGGTGTACAGCACACTGCTCTTAAAGGGAATGAAAGGAGGTCATTGGCTATGATTAAATCCAGCTGCAACATACAAAGTGGTAATGTATTCAGCCCATTTTCCACCTGCGGTGTGTGTTGTGAGCTGTGTGGTCCTCGACTCCGCTCGCCAAAATGCCAAGATTCAGCAGCCACGTCCAGCGCCCATGCAATGCCCTATCGACTCCGCCCTTTTAAAATCCATTCTAAATATAGTTTGTGGCCTCTTTCCTACTAAACGGCATCATATCGACTGACTCTGGACGTAATCCATAGGTGTGCTTCTCCTGGGGGGTCCCTGCGTATGCTGGCTTTCATTCCAACCACACGTGCAGTCAAATAATTTTAACAAGATGTCTTGGGAGGGGTCATCTGCCCTCTTAAGGCACATTATGATAGAAAGAGTTACGGTATGTATGCCATGGAGAATAAGAGTGCAATAAGAGTGCCATATTCACACAGTGCTATATTGAAGACCGAAGTGAGTCATTAGGCTCCTAACTGATAAATGTGTGGACAAATAGCCACTAAAACTAATCTTTCAAAGATAAAGGAAATAATGAGGCAAACCTGTATCATGTTATTTAGTTAAAGGAAACAGTTACAAACCTGTGTTCAACAACATAATTAGGAGCCTCAGTCTCGGTCTCTAATTTTGTCTGTTAAAAATGTTATGATCTCTTATGTAATTGCAGAATAAGCACAGTGAGAACAAAGGAGAAAGAATAATACTTTTATTCTTTATTGCATGCATACTCGTAGCTATTTCTGGCACAATATGGGTTATGAGGGTAAACACAAAAAGCATCTAATTAAGAAGAAATATTAACTGCTTCATGGGATTGTAATTGTAGTTTGAATGAAAACCAGCATATACAGGGGTCCCCCAGGGGCGAGTTTGAGAACCACTGGCTCATGAGAACTCATTCTTGTGTGTTCCAATGTACAGTATTTTCAAAACCGTTATTAGTCACCTTCCATTTAAAGCCACATTAGAGGTAGATCCATGAAAGAAAAAATAGGATTTGCGGTTCAAACTGCTTATTGGACAGCACCTGTGAATGCTGTCCACGCCATATTATAAATTATTCATTAAATCGTTAATGCAAATCCAGTAGTGCCACTACAAAGCCCAAACAGTTAGTGCAGCTAATAATGGTAAGAGCAAATGTGGAAATTAATAAAAACTATTTCAGGGAGAAAATGACAAGGTTAACTACAATTGAAGGGTCTCATTCACAAATCATTGCATGGTTTTTAAATGAGTATGCCTAATTAGCTTGAGGTTTCAGGTACTCAAAAAATATTCTAATTGTGAGCGGCAAATCACGATTATTTTTGTAAATTAGACAAACCCTTTATTTGCACACGGTCTGATAGTCCAGGGCCTTGCACTTTCCACCTAATGTGGGTGCGTAACTAGTCATGTCATTTTCTTTCTGGCACTGCTCATGGTATAATGGATACAAAACCATTTACATCTTTTTGTGGATTTCCCCCTGCGATCGTATGAATCAAATGATTTGGAAGGGACAGACCACTTCACGAACATACGCGCTTAACTTGTGAGACAACCAGGTCATTTTCTGAGCCATCTCAGCACGATCCTAAATGTTCACTGAACTCTGACAGAGTTCATATCATCCCACGCTGCATAAAAATCACTATCAGGGCTGATTTAGAACAATTTGGATGCAATGATAAATTCTAGATTCTGGTTACATTCCTTGATCTGTAAGTCAGCATCCCATAGATCAGAGATTCAGGAGAACATGGCCAGGGATAGAGCAGCACAGGCACACTGGTGCATTCTGAAGCAGTGTGGGTAGGGTGCAGCCCTGCCTCACAAGCATATGCACTGTATTTTCCAAAGGAAATGGTGCAGGGTTTGAACTCAATCTTCTTTGGGATTATCCGGAGAGTGGTAAACATCCCATGGAGCCAAGCTGTTTACCCAAAGCTGTCATTATTCAAATGCAATTCCCCTCCTTCACAATAACATGGTGCAATTAATGTTGAACACAGACTGAGATAGCAGTCAAGACAGGGAAGTGTTTGTGGATGTATTTTAAATAATCTGAGGACTACAGACATTTAACACTGCAAGTGGACCCATCCAAACAAAGGAAACAATATTCCAGACTGAGCTGGTTTGATCCCTTTATCAAAATCTCTCAAAATATATGCAAGGTCTGTTCAAAATATCCACAACATGCTTAAGAAAGGGTTGAAACAGGTTAGAAAACTACCCCTCCACACAACTCCCCCTCCAAGTCAATTTACAGAATGTATTCTATGTACATCCCCAGTCATTGACAGGTGATAGCTGAAGCTTGAGTTGCACCATTGCATTGCATTGCATTGCCAGGAAAGGTTATAGGAAATCATAACCAAAGAGCTAGAAATAGAGCTATTTGTCTACTTTGACCCCCGTGGAGCTCTGTCCTCCTGCAGTGTTCATTTGGACCGCAGCTCCTCCTGGCAGAAGCTTGCAGTCCAATCGCGCACAAAACAGCGATGTGCTGCCTTTGATGTGGAGGCTGTTTTTAAAGACCTGCCATACGTGCTGTGTGTTTCCTGTACCGCTGTAACCCACGAGCTGCAACAGAGGCAAGGCAGGCATTACTACAACGATCTGAGCGCTTAAGCAATGGTGCAATGCATTACAGATTCATGCTGCTGCTCAACAGAGATTTCCTTCCTTTTGCTTACAAATGCAGTTATTCTCTGACTTCAGGTATTGGGGAAGTTTGAAATGAGAATAAATTTGAGCTTCAGAAACATCCCAAAGTGCATTCAATATTTTAAAGGCTCAAAATTAAATTATGCCAAAACTTCAGTCTTTAACAATAATGGTTTTGTTTAATCTGCCACTGTTTAATTGCATAATTACTCTGTTTTTCTTTTTAAACTCATTTTATTAACCAAAAACAAATTACGCTTTAGCTTTTTGGGGACAAAAATTCAGCACATTACAGCACTCCGTGGAGAAGCCAGGCCCACATTTGTTAAACTAATCAGGCAACTGAAAAAAAAGAAAGAAATTCCTTCACATTTGCATGAAATTCTCAGTCTGTTCTTCCCTAGTGCCCAGCATTGGACATTAACACTAACTAACTGTTTATACATGGCTGATGTCCTGGTAAGAGTGGGTGCTCGAGAGAGCACTTGTGGATAAGACTCCTTCAGCGCAAATCAGTGCCTGCTTCCAAATCACAGTGCAGCTGATATTGAGAAGTCATGCAAATTTCACACCGTCCTTGGATGCTGCCGGCGGTAAACTTGAAACCGTCGACTGTTGACGCTTCACCAGAACTGAAAAGAAAAACTGTGGGACAGAGCGGCTCCAGGAGCTGACAGAAACGAAGCGATTGTTGTTATCGGGTCATGCAGATAAACAGCGCACTCTTTGTAATCTCTGTAATGCATCTGGCACGATGCCTCCAGAGCCATAGAAAGGTGTGGGAAACTTGTTCATTCCAAACGGAATGATACGGCCTGGTAATGTGTTAAGGACAGGCCTTTTTTTTTTTTGTCACTGTGTGCTCAATTCAATGTTAAAAAGAGTCTTCAACTACTCGGCTGAGCTCTGTTAATAATAATGAATGACATTTCTTTAGCATGAGAAAGACCTTCACTTTGAAAGGGGGAATCCTACTTCATCCACCAGCAACGTGTGGAACCCGCCTGGTTGATGTGTAGAGCAGTCATGTTGCATCGGGTCACGTCCCACACATTAGCTTAGGTGGAGAGGGTGGAAATTATGAGCTCACTTAAACCACAGGATTATTCGGTGTTAGGTTTGGAAATCTGCCTGTGCATTGCACGGAAAAAAAGTTTCAGTGGATGAACCTAAACATTTTTACTTTAGTTGTTACACAGATACGTTTTAGGTTCTCAATTGAAAATCTTTAGGTTCAAACTAAAGTAACACTTATCAACTGAAGTATTTTTTTCTGTGTACTGGGTTTTATTCAATCTATCAGGCTACCAACACCTCCTCCAATAGCAGCCTAGTTTTGCAATGAGATCCTAGTGCAAACTAAGCCCACACCTGTTCAGCTTCAGGCCTCTGGTAACAGCAGGGTAAACAGTGCTATGGCTGCTGGCAAATTCTGCTAAAGCCGTTCAGCCTCTGCTAGAAAGAGGCTTCCAGGACATGGCCTTGGAGAAGCGTGTGTGTGCGCTAGTGTTTGTTCCAGCTGTAATAGCCAATTCCAGCACCCAATTAGCCCTGCCCTGGAGGACATGGCATTAGGTGAGGGATGAGAGCCCCAGTGAAAACATAACTTCTGTAACAGGCACACATAATTCCCATTGAATGAGATGTCTCTCACTCCTCATTATGTTGCAAGCAGTCTCTGGTTCCTTGCTGATGTGGCGACGTAAATCATCCCGCGCATTACTAGGATGCGCCAATTATGACGAGGTGGCATATGCACATGCCTGGGATACAATGATGTGACAAGCACATTTAATAATCTGTCTCCAGAAAGCGCAGGAGGACTGCAAAGACAGATTGAGGAATACATAATTGATCAAAATGACTGGATGTACTGTAAGCCTACAGGAATTGAGATATCGAAGAGCAAATTCATATCCATTTTGTGACATTATTCTAATGGAAGATCATAGCAAACAGCTTGTTGCAGTTTGGTGCACTGTGATATACGAGCTGTAGATGAGATTAAGATGTATGGGGTTAGTAACCGTTTGGGGAAATGGCCTGATAACTGTGCAGAGGAACGCAGGGTTAGGGGATGTCTCTGCCACAGAGTAATTGATGACCCTGTAATCCCAGATTACCTGTCACTCTTTACCATGGAAGAGGGATTATCAGGGGCCGTGATGAATGTCTCAATAAACAGAGCTGTTTTGGCAATAAACAAAGCAGCACCTTAATGTGCAGAAGCTATCTATCAACCCTGAGTGACAGCCGACAGGAAGTCCACTCTGAGAGAATGAGGCTATAGGAGGAAGCGCATCTGCAGAGGGCTAAACCGCAGGGCTGTAATTTGGGGGAGATGATCTGGGGTAGGGTCAATGCCAGAACCAAAACAGGACAGCAGTGAGAGGATCACACAGAGTCTCCAGTGTGGGTCCGTAAACCTAGTCCAGGAGAAACAGACACAGATAACTAGGGTGAGGCGAGAGAGGATAAAAATCAGCCCACCCCATGGCAAACCCCTGGTCTATAGGCCCGCTGTATCACCCAGCTGCTGTGGCTGCCTGTTTTGTGCAATGATCACAGCAGAGCCTTCTCATTAGACCTCACTAGGTTCACCAGGTGGTCCAATCCACAGAGATCCCCGTTATCACCACCTTCAAGATCACCCTCAAGCAATGAGACTGCGAAAGGCAGCATGGAACCAGCCTACTCCTAGGTCTTCAACACAAGATACTGAACTGCACACAGAATATTGCACAATAACCCCAAGAGTGTCTGCCTCTATAAGCGGACCTGGCAGCTCTACTAGGCTTCGACACTGGGGTCTGATAAGGGGCCTGATTTAAGACCTGTAGCATTTTGACCTTTCAGCACATGAAAAAATAATAACACAACTAATGATTGGTGCAAAACAAATACAGTGCTATGGCCAATCATTGCTGATGTTATTGGTTTTAGGTCTTATCAGGGCCTCTGTTGAAAATGCAGTACATTTTGAGAAGAATGATGCCAGAAGCCCTTCTCTGAGAGTGCGGCAGGTGTGTGATTGAAACCTGTACACAGGCTAATACCTGCCATAAGTGCTGCTCACAGAACAGGCAATGGAGACTCGGGGGACTATTGGATAACAAATTGAGAGGAACATAAATAAGATCCCTGTAATGGCTGAAATTACTCTTTATTAAAAATGCCAAAAAGCTCATTTACAGGCCCCCACTCTGACGGGAATATTAAGCAGGGGCCTTTCAGAATGCGTCCCTGCAATCAGCTTGTTCTTAAAGCTGAATGCCGGGGAGAGGACTCTGCAGGGTGAAGGCTTAATAAGCCACTGCCACAAATGAGAATGGGCTCAGACTGCTTTCAGCCTAGAGTCAGGATATGCAGACAGCCTCCTAGCCTGGTGCTTACACTATCTACACACATTCTTCGTTTTTATTTCCTTTTCTCCCCAAAAACTTGTTCATCATGTGAAATTACTCTGTACATTTCTAACAGCGCCTGTTGGCGGGCAAAGATACTGAAAATAATAGCCAAATTCTCCTCTCCAACCTCAGGGTTACCACATTAGAAGGAAAAAAATGGTTTCCCACCATTTTACAGAAATGGACCGAAGTCAATTAGTGTTTGTCCTTACGGTAACTTTGACTCAAAAGTAAGCGCAACTGTTATTTCAATGACTATCATAAGTATTTACCAATATTTGGTTTATAATAGAATCAAGCCATCATTGGCAATGTGTAGCTGTGTTAACACAATGATACACGGTAAAATGCAGTAACACTCATCTTTCCACATACAGGTACACACCACAAAGTTGAATTGAGCTTGTTGTGTACAAAAACCTCCTACAATGTAAAAACACACAATTTTTCAGCTGAAAATAAAATAAATTTGCTGCCTCCAAGATGTCAAACAACCTGTTTGCAGCCATCAATGCTACAAACATCGCTATGTTTGCGACCTTTTTCTATACAACTTTGAACAAGCTTACATGTCTAATCCCCAAATCAGCAGCTCACAGCTATTTTACTCACTGCCTGAAAAACTTAACACGTATTGTGGCATATACATACAAGAGTAACTGATGGGATTACTTTCACAGGTTACACACAACAAAAAATATGAAATGTGAAATGTCATTGAGAACTGTATTGTATCTTTATCACCAGGTAATGGGAAGGGATTAAAGAGCAATTTTATAATTTCTTCCTTGGCTGAGTCAGTTACTGTAAACATTGTACTGTAGCAATGTAAGTGATTCATTAGTGAGCACTCAAGCAGACATCTCAATGACTCGGGTTATCACCGGGACCAAAAGGGCCAAAATATTTTCTACTGGTCTGCTTACTAATAGGTGACTTATATTTGGCAAATGCACTTTCTGTTAGCTTTATACTAGGGTGTGGATTCCTTCTATAATACCCACAACTACTTCTGATATAACTAACTGGACTAAGAATTAATGGACATAGGTCTCTTAATTTACCAAGTGATCCTTCTAATGGTCTTGACTGCCATTCTTCTAACTACATCAGATCTGATGACTACATGAATATATATGGAGTGAAAGGCACAATCATTTTAAGACTTCAAAGTGTCAGTGTGTATCATTATTAGCATAAAGGTACCTTCAACATTGGCTCTGTTTACTGTCCCGAGGAAAATAAAGACATATTCATTCTCAGAAATAATAAACAATAGCCAGGAGGAAATAAAAGCATGCTTTGCATTAACATTTACATAAGTAGTGCTGCTTGAAAGCAGCTTTTGAAAGCATGTTATATTAATGCCTTATGAAATATCCCTCATGAAATTACTTTTTAACAAGGACTGTGCTCTTATCGAATTCAACAGAGCATTGTGTTTTTGTGTCATTGTGTCTTTCGGTATATACCCAAAAATATATTACAGTTCGACAATCACATTTATTTGCCTTACAGAGTTGGCCTTTCAGCAAAATGGCAGTTTGGGAGAAAACATTTTTTCAAAAATAAAGGTGACATATTCATGCTAAATAATCTTAACACAGAGTGCAAGGTTCTTTTATGCAGTCACAAAGGGCCCATTTTCAAATAAATTTGCTGGACTCGTTCTGTATTAAAATTCTAAATTGCACTCATCACAGTGCACTTTTCTGTGGCCTAGCAGAAGCCTTGGTGACAAAGTAATATATATTGCACTTTGGGATGTCCATTTGTGATACAGGATAATAAATGTCTCCGTAGCATTTCCATATTGTGCGTACCCGGCACTGAGGTACGCAGTAGGGGACAAAAAGCATAGAGAGGCTTCTTAAGACGTCTGACAATCTCCATATAAAAACCCTTTTAGGTCTTCAGACAGGCCAGCTCTGTGGTCGATGCGGGGTCCTACCTCTCAGACAGTGGCAGGAGCTGGGATCTCAGGCCGGAAGAAGCCTCTTAATGCCAGCCCGGGCAGCTCTTGTCAGAGAGCCAGGCTGTAAGCGGGCCCCAATAGGGAGGCCGTAAAGTCAGCTCCGGGACCTCCCTCGACTTTCACAACCCGTCCAGACGAGGCTCGGGGGAGAAACGCGTGCCCGGTTTTAGCAATCCGTTTGTTTTCGGGAGCACAGGAAGTTTGAGAAGTGAGAGGAATCCTCTGTGGGGGAAGGAGTGCGTGTCTGGAACGGCGCTGAGAGTGCTGTACAAATGCCAGCTCTCGGCCACAGCCTCAGACGCATTATAAAATTTGCATCAGGACATTTTATATTTCTTCATATGTGGTTGACCTTTAGAGTTTTACCATTTCATTTCCCCAGTGGAAATATTCACGTCAATAATATTGAATTTATTGCTCTCTCAAGACGACTTCTCCAGTAGAAGAAGTGAATCCCGCATTCGGCAATAATATGCATGGGGGATTCGAACGCCCAAACTCAAAACTTAAGTTCAAAACTGTCCACCTCAGCAGTTTAAGCACATTGAGGCTTGGATCTGGGCAATGTCACCTTAACATGACACTGGAGTTAACAAGTATGTCAAAATTCTTATGAAAACTCCCCTGTTCTGGTTTCATAATCCGCACACCTTCTCTTTCTTGTTTCCTCGTGACACATCCAAAAGGAATCAAGGGAAGACTGGTAAGATCACAAAACAACCATTTAAAGAATTCAAACAAAGCCCTGGAGTTGGCATTTAAGGCAAAGAAGATAACCCATATTTGCACAGGCTCAGATATGTCCCGTGTCTCCCCTTGCACTGTCGAAGATCAGCTCTTGAGCCAATAAACTGCCAGAGTGACAGGAAGAGGCAGGAAGCACACCTGTCTCCATGGGTATGATTTAAAAGAAACGTCCTACCGCTCGTAAATGTAATGTAATGTAACGTTATCTTGGGAAAAACAATGCAACCCAGCAGGAATATGCATGGGAAATCTTGTCCTAAACAAGTGGTTTGTGGAAGGTGTAAGAGGAGGTTGGAGGGAGGAAGAGAGAGAGCAAGAGAGAGCGAGAGGGAGAGAGAGCAAGAGAGAGCGAGAGGGAGAGAGAGCGAGAGAGAGCGAGAGGGAGAGAGAGCAAGAGAGAGTCAGTCAGGTCATACAGTGCTGGTCCTCAGATTCAGGAGCCAGATGAAGGAGATAATCTAACATGGGTCACAGGTCAAACCGGGGAGTAAACGCTGAGAAATATAAAACCACACGAGGGGTCACAGAGGGAATAGATTGTACCATTACCATTGTCTTGATTTGTAGGTTGAACTGAACAGAACACAGGCCTAGCTCTTTTGTTGTTGCCTCGCGCTCTCTGGCTACAGTAGCAGCCGGGCCTGTAAGCATGTCTCGCCTACAGGCATGTATGCCTGAGCCTGGCTGGTAATCAGCCCTCATGTGTACAGCTGCCTCGGAGAGACCTGCTACGAAGGCTGAGCCTGTTGTGTTTTCATGGAAACTCTAAAAACTGAGAGAAGCTCTACTGTAGGACAGGGTTTTACTTATTTTCTGCGCACACTGAACTAAATGGTTTCACATTTTCTGTTGTAAATAGTTTATGTTCTTTATTTTAAAAGAAGAGAGATCAATCGGTCCTCCTGTGATATTTCTTTGCTTTATTTAGACAGCTGGAAAGCACAGAACAGAGAAGGAATGGTGCCACAGTGGAGACTGAATACCCGCCAATGCAAGGGAGGCTCATGTATAGTTTGAGAGTCAGCCGCCTGATGGACTACAGTATACACCACACCATGTCTGTGCTTTATTGCTCTGCCATGTAGGTCTTTGTTGTTTAAGGTATGTTGTATTGTTGTCCTGTGGACAGCTAGACCGGTGTTTGCTACTCTTTTTTGCAGCTCTTTTGCAGTGATGTGTGGGTTCTTCCAAGCATTTCTCACCAGATTCTGGCTCATTCTATCTGAAATGGGCTTTCCTTCTTGGTCTTTTGGACCTTGCCTTGACTTCAACCGTTTCATTTATCTTCCATTTTCCAATAATATTTCTGACAGTGGAAATAGGTAGTTTGAGACATTGAGAGAGTTTTTGTTTTTCTTGGTGGAAATGAACCATCTTCATTCTGAAATCCTTGGACAATTGTTTAGAGGAACCCCTGGTTGTTAACACCAGACAGAACAGCCACTGCAGTTGGATACTTTAGAAGGCATGGAGTTAATTCAGAATAAAAATTTCAGCCCTGGAATTATACTCACCTGACTCATCGAAGCCCTAACAAGTAAATGACCTGGGTCTTGGCCTAAATAATCATCTTCTTAAAAAGTAACAAAGAATAATTAAGAAGGGTTCCCAAACTTTTGCACAGGCCCCTTTTCCTGTTTTATCATTTATATACAGTCAAAAATGTAATCTTGCTTAAAAATTTTCAGAAAGGTCTCATGTATAACTCTATACCATTTAGAGTTCAGGTTTGCTTTCAATCACATACAGATTCATTGTAACAGACATTTAAGCCAGGGGTGCCCAAATTTACTGCTCAACCGCAAAAAAGCAATGAAGAAATCATGATTAATTCAACACTATAAGTGACAATAGCGGAGCTAGTATCGCTCATGTATTCCGCAGAGGGAATTATCATTAATACCCCATAATTATTATGTGCCAAAGGGTGTATTTGCAAACATTAGGAAGGATATCCACATCCGTGAACTAATGGCCCCATTATCCCGTTAATCGCTCCCTATTTGGAAAGGTATTACATTTCAGAAGGGTAGAAGTTAGCATAGTCACAGCCACCTGTGTTAGCGTAGCCACAGCCACCTGTGCACAATGACTCACAAAGTAAATGTAAAAACCATCGAATTCTGATAAGAAAAGACAAAGCATAATCTCCCAGCATTTCGCCTAATGGCTATAAAAAAGTTTTTCAAGTTTTTTTTTTTTTTTTTTGCGGGTGAGTCACTTAGTCACTTAGGAGTCACAGTTAATGGGAAAATGGAGGAACAGCCTCTCAGCCACTGTAACTCTGATAACAAACAGGGACAGAAGAAGCTCAAGTGTCCCCTGAAGGAAGGTTATCTTCTGTCTTTTTCGCTCCTCCGTAAACGAGCGATCCACCATTGCTCCCACAGCCTCACTCTCAAAGCGAGTCACCAAATGTTTTATTACCCTAAAATGTTAATTAAACTCTGGGCTTTGGGGACAAATTAAGCCAAGTAAAAAGGGCCCGCGAATCAGATATTACAGCACACTGAGGCATATGTACACTGAAAATATACACACTGTATATTTACCATTGCTCAGGTTTGTGTGTGTGTGTGCGCGCGTGTGTGTGTGTGTGTGTGTGTGTGTGTGTGTGTGTATGTGTGTGTGCGTGTGTGTGCGTGTGTGTGCGCGTGTGTGTGAAACACATGTGGGTGGTCGTTGGTTTGTTTGTCTGGGTGTCTGTAGCTTTCCCAAACATACTGAAACTGCCTTTACAAACTATATGGAAATTCTCAGACTGAATTCTTTGTACTGTGAGAATAATTTGCGTATGAATGGCACGTTACCAACTGCGAAATGATAAGCAGCTGAGAGAAGGGACCCTGCTTCGAAAGGGAGTTTTCCTCTTGGCAGATTTTCTCTGTCTGACATAGTTTTCCATGCACTACAGAACGAGTTCTATAAATAAAACACGCAATGCTATTTAGGCCAACATTAAAAAGGTTCGATATAAAAGAGTGACAGCACCCCCGTCTCCCCCACCCCCACGCCATCAGTACGGGCTGGAGACGAGCCTCAAGCGGGCACTCCGTCGTGAAAACGGCAGATCAGAGGCGATCGCAGCCGCTCCACCGCTGTGAAGCGGAAACTGGGGAAAGAGGATTCCTCAACGGCGTTGTCTGCCTCTCTACGCTCTCACAGGAGTTTAACCAATTACAGCCCGTGAATAATTAACGCCATGCTGCGTCGAGCCGCCGCGCCTCCCGTCCTCGAAGGCGGAGGCACAGCTGGCGGTCGGAGGCGCTACGCCGGACGCTGCGGACCTCTTCCCCTGCTCGCGCTGACGCGGCTGTTCTGACACAAGCACAACTGGAGCCGTGTGCCGTCCAGCCAACCACAGCAGGAAGACCGCGGTCTCCGTGGACAGTTTAACACACTCTGAGAAATAAAGTGACAGTGGAGGTACGTTTTTGTTCTTCAAGGATCACATTTCTCAAATGTGCCCTGAAAGTACAGCAATGTTCTCTTTAGATAGAAATGAGTAATTCATCCAAGCGAAACAGGTACAAATGAATTATATATTGCCGGCTAGGGGTACAATTTTATGCACATATAGGGTACTTTTTGTACCTTCATTTCTGAGAGTGCGGGAGGGTGCCTGCGAACACAGTCCACCGGTGGGTCTCCTGGCCCCGCCCGTTACACAACTTATCTGTGAAGGCCTGTCAGTCCCAGCCAGAGCCAGCTGGCCCGCGGTGTGGGGACGGAGGGTATCAGTGGGCACCCACTCACTCGGTGAGCATCTCACCGCATCACCAACGCAAATAAGTGGCATAATGGGGCTGAGTTAGCGAGAGGAGAGCTGGTGATTGATTGCGAGCATTAGCTGTCATTTAGCCCACTTCTCAATGTTTACAGAATAAATGACAGTCTCTTTTTCCACAGAATGAAGCCATTCATCATATCATCAAGTTATCACAACCCATCGCCTGTACGGGCAGCTGTCTCAGGGTAAACCAAGCAGAGACAAAGTTGGAGATGTCCTGGGACTCTTTGTGGAAACTACATAGACCAGCAATTGTCAAATCTGGATCTCGAATCCAATCAGGCCCCTGTATTATTTTCCCCCAGGTAATTGGCTTAATAATTAGTACTAATGATTGGCCAGAGAGTTTTCACACCTGACTCGCAGGTAAAGGGAGGGTGGAAAACCAGCAGTTCTCAGACCTCGAGGACCATGATTTCATGATCCCTGACACACTTGTAGACTGACAAACATCCCAAAACATCTTTAGATTAAATAGTTGGTCAGATCTGGAGTTTGTTGAATGAAAAGGCATGAGGAAAACTGATGGCATGGGGGGTGGAGGACCATGATTAATGTTGACTGGGTTTGACAATTCCATTTCACATTGCTGCCACAGTAAACCAAAATTCTGCTCAGTATCTTGTTCAAAACAATAAACTTTTCTCATTAAACAAATAAACTACTTTTTTATAACCAGATGCTGAGCAGGAACATACTTTCTCACCGTGGCAGCAATGTACCATTTAACCTAATCTCCATTTTGCTGTCCAAGCCACAGCCACTTTTCAGTGAAATGCATGAGGCTAGCATGTTTGCGGCGCGTTTTAGTGGATGAGCTCCGCTCGTACATAAAAAAAGGAAGCGTTCAACAGGGTCGATTAACTGCTGGACAAAATCCGTTAGTTCTTCTTATCTCAGCAAGCGATGATGGGAGAGAGAAATTCCCAAAACAAGCCTTTCTTCTTTCTGCTGACCCAGTATCTGTAATACTGCTCGCGGGTTACACGAATTGCACTCTCCAACACTTAATTGATACCGGAGAGGTTGCAGATGATATGCTCTGGAGCTGGCTGGCCCGCGACGAATAAAATACAGGCTCTGCATTTTCTGAGGATTTATCTTAACTTTACGTTTAATGAAGCTGGCGTGAGGCACTTGTAAGCGATTAAACGTGACCTTTAGTTAAAATCAAAATCAATTTGCTCAAAGTCACAGCCCCGTAATATTGATGCGGCCAAATGAGATGCAAGTCCATGGAATAGATTAATTTTTTTCTTACAAAGCTTTTTCAATGTATTTCTGTTTTTATAGATAAGCTTTATTGTAAGTTTCTCCAACCCTCTGCCAAAATGCCAGCAAGGTAATGAAACAAAAGTTAATTGTAGTTCTTAGTGAGAAAGAAAGGGGTTGGGGTCCGCTTCAGGATTTGGTGCCAACTTCAGCTCTTAATTATTTAATTAGCAAAATAATGTCTTGACCAGACATGTGTATAAGCACTAGCTACAGCTGCAGACTGCAATTGTATCCAAAAGACCGGAGTTGTGCACCCCTGGGTTGGAGAGATGTGGAGGTGGGGAGGAAAAGGGAGAATGTTCTGGTCAATCAATGAGAGGAATAAAGCACCGGAATAACAGCTTGAACTATGGTTTTACCCTGAAGCAATTCAAACAAAATGCATAATGCGCCAATCCCTGGTAGAGCTGAACCTGGTGTCAATTGCTTTGTTTTACTTAAAAGCTATTAAATGGGGAAAAGGTCCTCTGTCTGTTGAACATCCTTCAGAGAGTAAATAGCTACAGAAGAATAATTCCAATGGGGGGCTGATGGGAAGGTTTAGAGTAAGCTTTCCATCCAATGGCTCTGGACTTCAGCTCCCATCAGTCTCTCTGTTAAAGTACTGTCAGTACGCAGTACCGTGTATGTAAATCGCTATTTTCCTATTTGAGTAGAGCTTGCCCATGCCTAGAAAGACTTTCCAGGGATATTCAGAGGTAAGTATCAAGGCCACAGATTACTATTGCTCATATGCAAGGTGTTTGTAAAGGAACATTCGCATTCGCAATCCCATTAAGTGGCTGGCTGTAAAAGAATATGCAAATGTACCATAAACAAAATGGCAGTGCACAGAAGAAGCACTATCGCTGCACCACTGAGAAAAGTGAACTGCATCCAGATGTACAAATGGGTAATATGTTAAACATGAGCTACTATATGGAAGACATCCAAAAAACACTAAGTGTCTCTTAAGGTAATGCATTATATTTACTGAGAGGCAGCCTTGCACAGAGTTATTTTAACTCAGCTGTTAGTTGGCGTAACACCTTCACTTTGAAGAATTATGGTCTCTGTGCTTTAGTCTCTTGGGGCTCCAAGCACTTTCAGTATTATAAAGCATATACTTTGGATGGCTCGAGGATCAGAAGGTGAAAACATTGCGCATAGCTAAAACAAACAGCTCCCCAAAAATCTGCCTGGTTTAATTAATGGTTTTTCACAATGCAATCAGTCATAAAGAACACAATGATGACACGCCATTGGTCAGTTCATTAGGAATTTCCTGTGGACCGGAGGTAAGACTGGGTGAAACTCAGGACCTCAAACTGAACACAGGGGGACAGGTATGAACGCGGTTGCGGTCTAATTTAAGAGAGCCATTTAAAAATGGCAAGCATTGTCTCAGAGCGACCGGCCCAAAAAGGGGTCGCATTCAAAGAGCAATGTTTCTGAAGTTGCAAGAAACTCCTTTTGCAATGAAAAAACTGCAGCCATTTTATTATCACTGGTTCCAGGGGAAAGAATTATGACCGCAGTCAACCTCTGGAACCCTCAGAAATCGACACAAATAATGCTGCCTCTCCTTTATTGCCCACTGCAATGCCATGCATATTACAAACTTCAACCTTTCCATGAACTCCAACCAGCCCAATGACATCCATTGTGGGCAACTGCACTCCAAAGCCAGCACACGCTCACTCACATATGGTAATTGGCCATCGGTAAACATTAGCCATCAACAGTCACACACAGAAAACTGCAGTTATTATGAACGCATTTTTCTGATAATAATAATGTCACATTTACATCGGAATGACATTGCAGGGAAGGAGGGTAGACAGGGTGTGTGGTGCAGTTCCAAGCCCTTGACAGATTTCAAGTTCTATCCACTGGCAAATCTGTTTGTCTGAAAAACAAAGGTCCTTGGTTTTCATTATGTTTCTAGTTGGAATGGCATCTTTCACCAAATCCCTCTAGAGGATTCTGTAGGCTTTGATTTCTCATAAATATCTCCTGCCTTTTAAAAACCTCAGCAAGACTTGGGCTGGCACTACGAAAGGGAAAGATAAGCTAGTGCACTGCCTCCAAAGGTGTACGTGCCTGTAATGGACACCGCCATCTTTGTTTTTTACATCAGGGAAACAAGCTTCTCTTGCCAGAACCTCCACTGGAACAGAGAACACAAACAGAAGAGCATGAGGAGATTTTGTCTCTCACCCAGAGCAGAAGGGAAAAAAAAGGAAAACAATAGTATAATAATTCAATTCAGTTCAGTTCAGTTGAACAATACACACCAATCAATAGCACATCAATTGCGCTTTCCCTCAGACTCTCTCTGCAAGATATTTCCAGTCGTTTAAGACCCAAACGGCGTACCAAGTTTCAAGTGCCGCAGTTGCAAAAGTGCTGATCGTCTCCTTGCGGCAGTTTTCGCGAGTTTCAATACGTCTCAGAGTCTTGAGGTTGAGTTTCAAGCCGGGCGGCTGTTTATCGAGGGCAGGGGCCTAGGTCAAGCCTGAACGGACAGTTCGAGGGGAAGACGACGGCGGCACACCAGCACAAAAAGAAGCAGAAACGGCAGGTCATTGTGAGATGTCCATGCTAATGAGGCAGAGGTATTATCACAAACTGTGTACTCTGCCAAGATCCTCAGCGAAGACAATACAATACCCAGGTCAGCTTGGCTCAGGCACGAGCTGCTCTCCAATGTGCGGAGGATTCCGGAGCCGCTAATTAAAGGAATTAAAAGACAGGGTCAGCCAGCCTCCCATCCAGCAAGCACTCCCTCACCACTCCATTAAACCCTTATTTTTATTTTCTCTCCCCTCTGCTTCCCGTGAATTTGTACATTTCCTCTCCCCCTCTTTTATGGCGTTTATTTAGCCAGAGGGGTAATGGCTTCTCACCAGGGCATCCGCGCTTCCTCCCAGGAAGTTAGGCAAATGATAAAACAATGGGGCGGGGGGGGGGGGGGGGGGAAAGGAATCGATCGGCTGACCTGAGGAGTCAATAACGCGCATGAGGGCCGGCGGTGAGGTCATCCCTGACCTCGCTTCCCATCCCCCGCTCTGGGAGGGGCCGCCCTCCCCTTCAGAAAAATCCATACTTTAGACAGGAGCGCAGGGGACAGAATGTGAGCGGCAGAATCAGGGATGACCCGTGCAGGAGGGGAGGAGCTGGAGATGCAGAACAATCGGGCGAGGGGTCAGAGAGGGAGAGCGAGAGAACGAAGGAAAGAAAGAGTGGGGGAGAGGCAGGTGACATCAATGTGCGCCGGCACAATGGCTCCCTTTGTCAGCCCAGATATTAAGTCTGACATATCAGGCTAATCACCAGCTTGTCTGATCTAATCAAAAGGTTTTTGTCTCCACTGAAAAGCACAATGATTAGTTAGCATCAGCGAGTTCATGATAGCTTACTTCATTGCCACCAATTTTGTTGTGATGAATCGCTACCTTTCCGTTCTCCCATCACTAAATACTGTATGTACGGTTCTGCCGACACAGCATGACCAGGAAATGAGCTTCAAAGAAATATGCCTGGGTTCGGGCGCTTGCTTCAACCTCCTCACATCAATGAGGAATGCTGGGATAGCCTTTGAGGCCTGATACACCAAATTACTGTATCCGACCAAAATGCCTGTACCAACTGGCTGCAATGAATCTTTATCCTTTTATATTTTTACGAACATCAACATATTCTCCTATTTCACATTCAGTAAACGTGCAGTAGCATTTGGCACGTTCAGCTGCTCAGCTGGGGCTTGATTTTTAAAATTACACAGCGTTTCGTTCACCAACGCTGGTGAACACAAGACGCCGCTGAGTCTTTAGTCTTCCTGGCTTTGAGTCCTTTAATGATTCAATAAAATGAACTCTCCTACGTGGCATAAATTATATTTTTAAGTTAAATGAGAGCTCTAGGCCCTCTGTGAAATCTATGCGCTGGTACATGCAGTACTGCAACTGGAGCAACCCTATGAATACCAATGGGAATATACATTCAATTTGCTTATGAAAATACAGTATATACATCAGTAGGCTGGTGAGAATACCATACAGTGACCTCCCATTGTACGCGGGTAACTACTCTATAGATTACACTGAAGCAATCCTGCACGTCAGCCAAGATGGGAACCTACAGAGAGAGGTGCGGCTGACTGGGGGGGGTGTTGCATAACCGTGAGCGATGCGACTATACATTACTCTGCTCTGAGGCCTTCCAGAACATTCACACGGTGAAACACCTGACCGGATCCAAACATACTGCCTTTTCATGAACTCTGAGCTCCAATTAAGAAGCACACCCAGGCCGTGCCGGCCGGCGGGGGAGGGGAGTATGACGGGAGCCGGACGACAACGAAGTCCATTCATCTTCATTTATTAACGAGGCCGTTAGCACTTCCATGACGCAGTCCTCTCTCTGCGTTGCATGCACAATCATGTAGAAAATCAGTTTTTAATGCATTCTTTCTCTCACCCCCTCCCTCGCTCTCCCTGTGTGTGTGGAGATGAATGTGCTCCTGGGGAGAATTTGCTCGATACCTCTCACATACGCACAATACACATAAGCACAAGAATGCACACGCACGTACGCACAAGCGCACATGCGCAAACACATACGCACAGGCACACACGCGCACGCGCACGCAAACACGTACGCACACATGCACGCACACATGCACACATGCACACAAGCGCGCGCACACGCACACACACACACACACACACACACACACACACACACACACACACACACACACTGTGTATTGAGGTATGTGCCGGGGGTGGAGGTCTCACTATCTGTCTCTCTCTCCCCCCTCCCGGCCCCAGTCAGTTTCACAGGTCATTGGTCAATCGTGGTGATCGATTGGGAGAGATGTCCAGCACGGGCTTCTGCTTCTCCTCTCTGTAGCTCTTCACACTGGCCTGTGTGTGTGTGTGTGTGTGTGTGTGTGTGTGTGTGTGTACGTGTGCATGCACATGTGTGGGTGTGTGTGTGTTTGTGTGCTTGTGGGTGTGTGTGTGTCAGCGTGCAACTGACAATGTATAGGTAAGGGAGGATGACGCATGCAGTTACATGTTACAATACACATGTTATAATACACATATTCATGTGCGTGTGTGTGTGTGCACATGTACACAGCCACATGTAAACACACGCACACACACACACACATCTTCTCTCCATCTCTCTCACACATGAGCACACAGTCTAATACACACACATTACACACAGAGCATGTGGAAGGTAAGGGAGGAAGATGGCAGCTCTAGATTAAGTCTATTAAAGCCCTGGACCCGAACACCATCGATGGAAATCCCACAGTGCTGCGAAAGGCAATGACTGGTTTGATTACATTTCGTTTTTATTGAATTTATGGCCCCACAGCTAGTACAGCGGAAATGGGATTCCTAAAAAACAGTGTTCCCTACGTGCCCATACAGTGCTCATACCCACAGTGTGGCTGCCTACAGTTTCACAGCGTTCATTAGACACCTTTTTCATACCCCGTCTGCCATCGAAAAACTATGCATCAATCAGGAGGGGTGGGACTGCAGAGAAGTACAGGGAAGAACCAAATGACCACCTCACAAAACAACACCCACCTCTAACTCACACGCGGTGTGCAGCCGCTAAATGAACTGCATGTTTGGCTTTCTGCAGCCTCCAGGGAGTGGAAATCAAGTCCACCACGACGACGCTGCTACGGACGCGATGTGTTGTAATGATCCAATTTGACAACATAGAGTTTATATGTAGGCAGTTACACCTAGCAAATGTCACAAGCTGCACATTTAACTGTCAGCATATGCTAATAAACGTTGGTGGTGGGGGGGGGGGGGAGGTGGACTTATTTATGTCACGTGGCTCTGTCAGTCCTGGGGGAGGCTGCCATATGTCTGTGTGGGGTGGGATGGGGAACACCTTTCCTTTGATTGCATCAGGTTTTATGGCAGGTGTACTCTCAATCTGTCAATCTCTCCACCGCTCCCTCAGAGAAATGGCTTTTACGGCATCTATTCCCCTCAATTTATCTTCACGCAGCGCCAGATCGGCTTTTTATGAGTCCGGGGAAGACGTCTGCGTCACGCTCTGGAATCGGGAGAGAAGCAGACGAGCGTAAGGGAGAGGAGCGTGAGTCCGAGAGAGATGGGTGGGTATGGAAGAGGGGCGTGCGTACGGGAGAGACGCGTGCGTACGGGAGAGACGTGTGCGTACGGGAGAGGAGCGTGCGTAAGGGAGAGACGTGTGCGTACGGGAGAGGAGCGTGCGTACAGAAGAGGAGTGTGGGTAAGGGAGAGACGCGTGCGTACGGGAGAGACGCGTGCGTACGGGAGAGGAGTGTGCGTACGGGAGAGACGCGTGCGTACGGGAGAGACCCGTGCGTACGGGAGAGACGCGTGCATATGGGAGAGACGCGTGCGTACAGAAGAGGAGTGTGCGTACGGGAGAAACGTGTGCGTACGGGAGAGACGCGTGCGTACGGGAGAGACGCGTGCGTACGGGAGAGACGCGTGCGTACGGGAGAGACGCGTGCGTACGGGAGAGACGTGTGCGTACAGAAGAGGAGTGTGCGTACGGGAGAAACGTGTGCGTACGGGAGAGACGCGTGCGTACGGGAGAGACGCGTGCGTACGGGAGAGACGCGTGCGTACGGGAGAGACGCGTGCGTACGGGAGAGACGCGTGCGTACTGGAGAGGAGTGTGGGCACGGGAGAGACGCGTGTGTACGAGGGAGAGACGCGTGCGTACGAGGGAGAGACGCGTGCGTACGAGGGAGGAGCGTGCGTATAGGAGAGGGGCGTGCGTATGGGAGAGGAGCGTGCGTACGGGAGAGGAGCGTGTGATTTTTTGTGCGGTTGAGGTGTGTGCCACTGCCCCTGGTCGGTTGGACGAGACACGGGATTAGAGGAGCACATTTGGCACTGTGAAATCTGCTCTTCACAGGTGCCGCAGCTGCTAAATATCAACGACCTGTCTATATGCTCCAGGGCCTTCACCGGTTTCAACTTCCTGTCAAAGCAACGTCTGGGCTTCCGCTCCCTTAGGCTACAGGGACTAGAAAAGATAAGAATTGACCTTTATCTGACTTCTAATTGCCACAATAGTCATTACTAAAATATACACTCTGTGAAGGGCAGTAATGGCCAGCGGACTGGACACTAAGCAGGAAACGCCCGTCCATTTTAAGAGGCGATGCGCCGCAGTTTAATGAAATGTTTTACAGTTGTTACGGACGGCGCTTTCTTACACTAACAGCATCGGCGCTCTGTGCGGCTGCATTCAAATACCTCTCCCTCCAGATACCAGCTCAATGCGTCAGAGCAAATCTATTAGACCGAGGAAAAGTGCAATCCAAGCTGGAAACGGTAGCCTGATTAATACGTGTGTCATAAACGAGTATCAAACAGAAGAAAAGAGGAGGCCAAAGGAATAAACAGCGGCGGTACCCGGTAAACGGAGGGGTGCGAGAGGAGTGCAGCAGCTGCATGCTATGGGGAGATAAGGTAAAATTCAATAAGCGTCAGAGAGCCAAGAGTCCTGATAATCCAATATTAAAATCTCTGTGCTCTCTCGCCAGCAGCTCAAACTTTATTGGTCTGGACTTGAAGTCCAGAGTACATTTCAAAAGCCCATGGACTCCACTTCCCATGAGTAACCCAGGATAATGCAGGCAATTGCCCCCCCTTTCTCTGCATACGCAAGCCCTCTGCACCTCTGCACCTCTGTCTGTTATGTGTGCCAAAACCTGCAAGCCTGTGACAGGCACTCATAGCTCTGCCCTTGGATCAGTACGTGGGGAAGATCAGGGCGGGTTTTTTGGACAAGTTCCTTGGGACCTTCCTAGATCTGTCAAATTACAATTTCAGCTTTTAGAACACTTTCAGATAAAGCTACTTTCAGAAGATGCATGTAACATGGTTATACTACTTTAAAAATAATGGGGGAGGGGGTAAGGTTTTCTTCTCCACCAATGGACGTGGGTGGAGAAGTACACAAAATAAGGCAATCCAACAGCTTCTCATAGACCTCATTTCCCTTTTAAACAATTAAGAATAAGAAGCAATTACCCTCTGAGCTCACTTTACTAATTCTCTCCTTCCTGTATCTGGGGCAGTTAGTGGAGCCATCTGTGATGTAGCCCTCTCAGCAAACATCAATCGCTGTAAAATTTCAATTACTGACAGGGCTGGTCTTTGTCAGGTCCCGGAGTCGCACTTTTAAAACTTTGGGCACGTCTCTGGCGGAGGCTTCTTTGTTGAAAGGAATATGTTCAGAGTGCTGGGCCTGTCAGGTAAAGCCCTGATAAGCCCCGGGGCCATGGATTAGCTCAGCTGCTCTCCCATTTGAACTTCTGCGTGTGGCGTGGAGGATGTGAGAGATGAGCAGATTCAGTTGGAGCTGAGGAGGAGGTTTGCTCCTCTCTATCAGGGAGTACACTACGGGCAAACCTCTCCTTAGACAGCATTTATTCTGACAGCACACTCCAGGGCTTTGGCCGTCAAACCTCGCCCAGGTCTTCTGTAGCCTGATGACGACAACAGCGCTGCTGACATCGGCAAAATCTTATTCCACAGTATCGGCTGCAAGATATTGGTTTTGAGACCTACATGCTGCGTGTGTACTACATATTTAGAACTGAAACCCAAGGGGGAATTTCCAGAATCAAGAGGGGAACCAGACCGCTCTCCGTCCGAAGCTCTCCAAACGGAGACGTGGCCGACCCAAAGGTTGATTTAGAGAGGAGTTACAGGTCATTTTAATGTTAAATGTTTGTCACAGGATTTTGGGTTTAGAGCGCAGGAGTTGGAGCGCTCGAGGCTGCGAGAGCCAGGCAGGAGGCGCTCCGGTGCTCCCCGCGAGGCCCGGCCAGCAAAGGTAAACGAAGAGGCGACCAGAGCGGATTAATCAGGAGGAGGAGCCTTTAAAACCTCCGCAGCCATCAGGCCCAAATGACAGCTATTAATCAGGCTAAGATTACATTAAACGAGGGCTCTCTCGGAAAGACCCGCCGCGGTGGTGTCTGTGTGGGCCTCCATTAATTACCGCCCGCTCAAGGCGTACTGGCAAGTCACACCTCAGCCCGAGTGCTTTTACAAGACACCAGTGGAAATGAGAAGTGTGTTTTGGCCAAGCCTGTGAAACAGGGACAGCTGGCTGAATTAAAACAGGGTGGTGATGAGTGATGTCATCGCCGTTATTCATTAGCCGGACAGACATACTTGCACAAAGCAGCTTGAATGCTTAGCATGCTACATGTTCTACACAAGTGCTTTGCTTTAAGGTACAGTATCCCATCTGTGAGTCAGAGTTGCTAGTTTCTCTGGTTTCTATTAGGAAAACGCATGTATTGTATGAGTAATTAGGAATTTCTTGTTTAAAAATTGCTTACGTTTTGTTATTCGCTTTTAAAAAAGGAAGCAATTTCAAAAAAAACAAAGGGATGATTAAGAATCTCTCTAATCTGGTCCCGGTTTTGAATTTGCTTACTTTTTGTTTTTTTGAGTGTTGGCCTTTGTTTATAGACACAAGGGACTATAACAATGCACTCTCTGGCTCCGCTTCATCTCTGTTTGAAGGGGTGGTAACTCTTCTTGGTATCCAGGGGTGTGGTTCCTTTTAATCAATTCACACTATTGCTGCCCTGTCACAGACTGTCATTTATGTATCCACTGATGGATGGTCGGACAGTCAGGCAGATGGATTTAAACAAAATTATTTATCGATCTGTTGCAGATATACAGTTACATTGTTATCTTGAAATGTAATCAAAGTCAGTGAGAGACTCATGTGACAAAGAGCATCACTGTCACATCAGAGCCACTTCAAACGAGAGGGCAGGAGCGGACTGTCAGGAGCAGCGCCGTCATGTGACTTACATGGCATGACATCAGCACGCATCAAAGTGGGAGCAGGTTCCTCAAACAAGGTGCGAGTTCTCGATGCGGCTTTCCTGTATATTATAAACTCACACTCGTTTCCAATGGAGCCTTCATACACTGTGCAGGCCACTGCAGGCCACTGCATAATGCTGAATCTTCTTTCTTTCACTTTCTCCCCTTTCGTTATTTTTCTCCCCAATTTAAAACCAGCGACCGTGTCCCCCGGGCTCTCTCCATGCTGTCCCTGTCCCGGGAATGAGGGGCAGCGTACAGTACCTGAGGCCAAAGTACTCCGGAGAAGCACTGCGCTGTGAGTCGGCAGCCATTTTATGCTGCACGGGACACACAGTACCAGAAGAGATAGCCGGCGTGGATGGGAAAAGGGGCATCTTTTGCGGACCGCGGCTTCTGGCCTGTGATCACCTGGCGTGTCTTGAGGAAGTGCCCCGGCCGCGCCTCATCAGGGAGAGGCCGCCTGCGTCACGCCGCTTTAGAGCTCCAGTCACAATCCAGTGACGGCGCTGACATTAGTCGCCGAGCTGAACTTTAAAAGGGGATTCAAATGCCGCATTTAAGCTGGCAGTTGCGATGTCCCTCGCACGGAAATTTAGACCGCAGGCCAAACGGTTTCCATCAATCAAAGTGGCACGTAGCTGCGGGCCGAGGCGGAGACCGCGCGCGACACTGTGATCCCCATCGTTTGTGAATTTTCAGCTCCGTCCTCCTCCCTGAAGGCAGCGGCGGAATCTCTCTTGACTGTTTGAATCACGGGTAACGCGTTCAAACGCAAGAGTGAACCAGTGGCTGTCACGCCGCCGCTAACGCTTAGCAGAACAGACTTTCCCATTGTATGCGGAAAGTTTGCTTCATTCTTTCCACCCCCCCCCCCCCTTCCCTTCCTTGTCAGCGTTCTCGAGAAGCTTCGCAGTTCATTAACATTCTCCACAGAAGAGCGGCTGGAAACGAGTGCAAAATATCACATCCCGTCAGGAGTGTGTCACCTCACGGACTCGCGTCTGCAAATATCCGATGGGTGTTAGCGGCGTGTTTTTCACTTCAGATTTTTTAAAACATGATTTATTTGTCTTTCGCTTTATCTTTAGGAGCGCTTGCTTTTATAATGCTATCTATATTTGTCTCTGTCTGTTCCTGTACAGGAGCAGGCTTGGTAAAAAAAGAGGCCAATTAAAGTAGGACAGTCCTCATTATAAGCAGAAGGAAAGAACCACATGGTTTTATGGATATTCGCTCCCCCATACAAACATAGCACAATGCCTTGACACCTTAAGCTCCAAAACTATCTCCAAACTGCCTGACTTCTGAAGTAGTAGTACCTAGTGCAGTGACAAGTTCCACACACCGGAATCTTTCCTGCCTGTAGCATCCAGGTGACAGGTGATGAACTGTGATTACTGACCAAGGTTACTTTCAAAACTGTCAAATTGGGTCAGGGCAGACTGAAAGTCCATCTATCATCAACACTCTATCCATATTGCCACAGACGAAGTCAATAGAAACACAGGTAGTCAGCACACCGTCAATACACAGTGGACGAAACCATGTCAGGTTTGTGGAAAATAGTTCTTTAAAGATCAACATGGAGGGGGAAATAGAAGTAGAGAGTGAGAGATACCATACAGAGATAAGTGGGGGAGGGGAGATGAGATCTATAGGGATCAAAGGGAGAGGAGAAAGAGGGAAAGGCCTGTTTCAAGCTCCATTAGTGTGCTTGATTTGAAGGGGCTGGCGTAGCTGGCAGAACTCGCTGATGGTGATCTGAAAGGGGGTGTGGCTGACAGCAGGGCCCGCCCCCTTCAGGCAGTCTGTGGCCCCTGGAAGCGCAGCGCCTCGGGGCCGGTTCCACAGCTGCTCCCCGAGTTGTCCCGCGCAGCGGGGGCACGTAGCTGGAGCGTGGGACTGACAGACTGCGCTGTCGCCCCGAGGCTAAACGCAGCGACTCAGCAGCGACTCAGCAGCCTCTTTACCTGCTTCCTGATTGGGCCCTTAGACATGCCCCTCCCACAGAGCAGACCAAAGAAGTTCACGGAACTTTCCAGAACAGGGATAATGCAAACGAGCCCGAAAACGCACCGCTCTCTTCATACCCCAGTGTGTTGCCTTGCCTAAAAGACACTGCTGCTTTGTGCAGTTGGAGAACCAGTACCACAAACTGAACATTTGTACGCCCTGGCTGTACTCGCATCAAAACAGAATGCGGCTCACCCTCTTTTGGACTGAAATCCGACCGTTATAAGCGGCTTGTAAGAGTCGCGGCATGGGAGATACGTGAATGAAAACTCGGACGGACGGGTCAAGGCTTTGACCTTTAGAGTCTGCTCAGTAACGAAGTGGAAGTGAGAGGCATTTCACCCGCGATAAGCTCCCGGGAATGCCATCATCCGGCCGGCTGCTCAGGGCCACTCCTTCACTGCATGTCCAAGCATCCTCACATGGTCAGCAATGAAATTATCCCCTGCTCAGCCCAGAGGAGATCAGGTTATCTTGCGTTTGATTAGATTACATTAGATTTGATTAGACGATTTTATTGCTGTCCATCTCATTCTTTCTGCAGCTCCTTGAATAAAACGGGTTTCACCACGGAGAGGACAGATTTCGTCTAAAAAAAAACGGTAAAAGTGATGGTATTAGCTCACAACCACATTCAAAAATAAAACAGCCAAATCCACCAATGAGGAAGAGATGGGTGGTCATTATGACAAATTAGGGCAATTTTACTGTGATAATGAATTACTGTATTAATGTATGTAGCATGCATGATATTTCAAAAGGCCAGTTTTATATTTTCAAAACGGTTAGCTAAATGGAGCGTGGAGGAATGAGAGGGACTTGCGGACGTACACTGTTGCAGACAGCCCAGTGGACCTGAACATACCCAATATCAACACTACTGCCCCAAACATCTGCTCACACTGGAGGTGTGAACCACAGCAGCTACTGTCGCCTCCGAAGGTCAATCGATCCAGGAGATCTGCAGCCTTTGTGTTGTTGGGACTTGTCTCCCACTTCTGAATGGCACTTGCTGTCTGACAAGTGAAGCATGGTTGTTTGTGAACGGAAACCTGAGAGATGGGGCATGGTTGTGGAAATGAAACCAGAGACCGTCTCCTCCGGACCGTACCATTGGAGGGCTCCAGAAGACTTAAGGAAAGTGCTGACTACTGTAGAACTGACCAAACAGCCAGCCCAGGAAATCTTCCCTGTCTGCCAAGCAAGCTGATAATTGGTGCAGTCCAGACCCAGCTTGGAGAATCTTGGCCACTAAATAGTCTTTAACAGCCGAGGCGATGGGAGAGCAGGGAGCGTGCCTTGCAGGTGGGAAGGAAAAAAAAATAGAGTATGAATTTCAAGAATTACCATTCAAAACTATTTTCAGTTCCACTGGGAATGGCAGACAGGTTGAAATTGCACCTCTGGAACACCGTCCAATTGACAGACACATCGGAGCGACCTCGTCCCTGTCGGTAATTTCCTCTCCGTCGAAAACGCTTAGAATACAATTACGAGCATTCGCCGCAGCCCGCTGTGGGCATGCCACGCCGCCATGGCTGATTAATTGATTTTGTTGGGGAGATTTACCGCGCTTCCCGACAGTAAACGGCACATGGGGGAGGAAGAGGAAGACAAACCTGGCCTGCCTGCCGTTTCTGCGAAAATAGAGAGAATAAATTAATTGCCGGTCCAGGATGCTTGACTGCGCATTTATTGCAAACGATAATTTAACAGCGCTTACATTTGTAAAGTGTGGCGATACCTCCATCAGCGACACTCTGAGCAAAATAAGCTAATGGAAATTCACACACGATCGGTGTATGTAAAAGTAATTATTGTACAGCAATGCAGATAGTGGAAACTGATGCAACTTTATGCATCCTTCCTTCTTAATTACAGAGGGAATAAACAAAGAAGTATGAAAGTCAAGCTTCTGTAGATATCCTAATTACTTTGCTTTTTTCGAAAATAATGAGGGAAAGCGATTCATATTCACAAGCAGCACTGTACTCAGCCAGACTGAAAGCTTTTCCTAAAGGTGTTGGAAAAACTGACGCTATCATGTCTAAATAGCTGCCAAAAGAATACCTCAGGTCTTATCAATTTTTTAAGGTTTTATTCTACATTTGTTTACTTATTTTCACAAAAACATGCAATGCTACTTTTCAGATCTTACAAAATTGAAGAATATATTGAGAATGAAAACACAAATTGTTTCCTCAGGGTGATACAGAAGTATGCAGTCGAAGCATAGATGTTTTATTTTACTTTTATTTTATCCTGTCAACAGAGAAGTCATCTGATAAATCAAGTTTTTATTATTTGTATTCTTTGTGGTGTAGTGTGGTGTTTGTGATGTAGTGTGTGGAGCAAAAGCACATTTGCAATGTAAGACACAGACTAGGTAACACAAACAATAAAAGTGTTCTCTAATCTAATAGTCTAAGTTCAGTAGGGAATGCAAGGTATTGTGCAGAAAATCAGGTACAGGGGTTGACTAAGTGACCAGATGTTGAGAGCTGTTTTAGTTGGAATGTGCCCAGCACACTAAGGTTAATGGCCCTGCTCTCTCAGAACGTGTCATGTAATCTTTAATGACCACAGAGAGCCAGAACCCTGCCTTAACTGAAGTAAAGAATCCTGGGCAGCAGAGCACCCCACCGCTATACAGCGGCGTCGGATTTCATTAGAGTGCCACTTACGAGTCCAACAACACCTTCTGGAACAGCAGCTTGGTTTTCCCAGGTTATAACCCATCCAAATACAAAGTCTAACCTCTTATTCAAGTAGGGTTAGATCTTTTCCTAGCTTTTTCCCCTTACCAAGATGGTGTAGATTTGGTCATAGAGAAAGCATCCACGTGAGAGAAAGTTGCACCCGTGACCTCGTGGGACCTCATAAGACCCATTTTAAGCCCTGCTGTGTGTGTTGCTGTTCTGTGAATCCGGGGCGTCTGCACTGGAAATATGATTTATTATTATTATTATTATTATGAATCCTTTATTTTACCATAATTTTATATGTAAGCCCTGGCTAAGGAAGCATCATACATACCAGTTACCAGACTGCATTGCGGATACAATACAGACCAGTCAACAGACTTAAAAGAACAGCATTTCTGGCTAGAACGTGATTAAAGACATTTGAATCCGTTTGTAAAATGTTCCAAACACGGGTCTTGTCACGAGAACCTTCAAAAAAAATCCTTAAATAAAAGAATGTGGGCAATACTGAATTCTCTGCTTAAAATTTTCCGCTTCATTCATTTGTCATTTTAATTTTCACATTAGAAAACTTTTGTTTCAGACTTCTTTTGCGGGGCCACTGTGCACTGGACCACCTGGGTCTTTCTCATTAAGTCGAACACCTGTTTCTGTGTCTCTGGGACTGTCTGGGACCGTTTTGGGAAGGTGCGCTGAGAGAGTTTTGTCATACCCTGGAGGAGAGGCTCGGTCTAATTGCTCTGTGAGCCGCAGTTCTTCTCTCTCTCCCTCCCTCCCTTATACCCTCCCTCCCTCCCTCATTCCCTCATTCTAGAAAACATTCTAGAAAAAGCAGATGTTGCACATGCAGTATATGTTGCGGTGCAGACTATATCACGTACAGTAGGCCTATCATAGCGAACTCATTCCAGAGTCCCCATCACACCTCACTAAACCTCAACATGCCTGGGAAAGAGTCTTGTTAAGGACACAGGGAATTTGTTCACCGTCGCCAACCATTGTCAACTCAATGCCACAGGCAGCCATTTTGTCAGTTAATGCAGCTTTCCCCACTACCCCACTCCAGGTCTTAGCTTGGTTGAGGTTTCCAGATAATAACTGCACTCTCACACCCTCATCCATCTGTACTGCCCTGCTGTCACAGTCACAGCTGAGTCTTGGAGCTACTCAGGTACCTTCAATGGTAGTGCTTTCCCTCCCTCTCTCTGTTCCCAGCTGTCTCTCTCCCCCTCTCTCAACGGTCTCAAGCTTTCTCTTCCTGACGTTTTTTTTGCTTCTCTCCTCTCTACCAATCGCTACTTTCCCCTCTCTGTCCTCATTTCACTCCTCACACTGTTCTCTCCCCTCCCTAATATTGCACTTCCCTCGTCCTTCTCCACCTGCAGTTCTCCTTTTCCCCTCCCTACCTGTTGCTTTATCTTTCCCTCGCCTGGTGCTCTCTCTCCAGCAATCTCTTTCTTTCTCCCTCTCCCTCCACTCCCTCCGCTCTTACCTACCCCAAACCTAATTAGGCTGCTCCAGCGCCGCAAGGCTCTCAAGGTAAAAGAGCTGGCCGTATGCCGATGTGTTTGATTTGCCAAAGCCTCGGTAATGGGCTTTACAGTCTGTCATTATTTTCATTAATGGCTTCTTCAGCCTCACGTTGAGCTCTCTCCGCCCTTCACTCGTGTGCTGGTTGGCGCGCCCGTCCAGATGCGTGTTCAATGTCATGATGTTCCAAATGAGATGTACGATGGGAAGATATGGGGAGTGAATGGAAGAGGAGGAGGAGGAGGAGGAGGAGAGGTGGGGTAGTGATGGAGATGTTTACTTTGTAAACATGGTAAACATTTCAGTGGTTATTGCCGTCTGCTGAAGTCGTATAACTGCACAGCTGTATTATTGCTCAGTCATCGATATGTGCAAATGCAGCACTGATTATGAAACTCTAAATGGAACTTAATGGACTGCTAATAATCCTCAAAGTGCTTCCTTATTCCCGTGCACCATCTTACCATCTGACATCATCCCCTGAGTAGGTTACGATGAGGAAAATACACCTGTGTATCCGGCGTCCTGTGAATGTTTTTATACCAGCCAGTTTATTAATATATACCTGAGCATTTTGAGCATATAGTCCAGACTAGAATCACGATTAACTATTATGAAAATTTCAAATTCATAAGCAGTAGCTACTACTTTCACAATATCTACATTGGATTTACTGAAAGGTCGCAAAAAGGTAAAAAATCAGTATTATGCTGTGATTTGCGGGGATTACGCTACTCTGTGACTTATAAATATGTACATCTGGGATGAACGGGCCAAAAAAGGGTGGAGATTCTGTAAATTAGATTAAGTATTCCGTTTAATTTACTAAAGGATGCCTTAATTGTGACTCTCTCTCACATGTGGCTTCTAAGAACTCATGAAGGCAGGCAACAATTTTCTAAGCTTTGATACAGCCTAGTTCACATCTCATAAAAGACATGCTAATAAGGATTTCTCTCCCAAACCTGGCAGCAGTGATTAGAGAGGAAAGGCAAAGAGAACAGCTGAAAGCTCTCCAAAATACAAACACCAAAATTTGCCGCCGGCCATGGTGAAGCTTCTCATTTATACTTCCTTGCGTCTGGACATTTTCAAAGTGGGCTGCAGTCGCTTGGGTTGTGTTGTGTTTTGTACAGCACTGTCCAAGGTTCTGGAGGCTTCTTGTTGCCATGTAGTCTGAATGTGTAAAGCACGTCATACTGTTTTGAATCTGTTTTATGTGTCTGCAAAATTGCCAATGGGGACATTTAATTTCTTTGGTTAGGATGAGTCTTAATAAAGTGGTCGATAATATCAGCATGCATTAAAGCAGAGCCAGAGGATAGTGAATGTTTTTGTGCTGCTGTTACTTCCTTCCTTCCTGTAAACCTGGCCCTCGTAATCATTTAGCTTATGCACAAGATTGAGAAATTGACAAAAGGAATCAGAGTGCATGTTTATTAGAGGGTTTCGTCATGTATAAAATGCTTCTCTGAGCATTCTTAAGGAAACATCCATATCACAATAGCGCACTTCCTTTAAATCACTTTGAATTTCAACACGCTCGCTGTTTTTCCTCTCCTCTCTCTTCCATCGACACTTTGCAGAAACCGGATACTTTAATGCAGGACCAATTTTTTTTCCAGAATGTTCTCACAGATTGAAGAATAGCTGGATGTTCACTTTTTGCTAATGTTTCCATTGTTCTCAGTCCCCCTCCCCCAACCTTCAACTCCCCAACCCTGCACCACTATCCCCCCTGAAAAAAACAAACCTCTCCCCACACTCATATCACCTCCACTGACCCAGTCTCCCCTTCTTCACCGCCCCCGCCAACTCCATACTCCGTACTCCATCTCCAGCCCCCCTCCCCCCAGTATAGTGCAGTGTGTAGCTATCACTCTCTCCCCCTAATTGAATCCTTTCTTTCTTCCTGCCAGCAGCGCGGGATGTTGCTAAGACGCGCCGCCCCCCACACGTAGTGAAGGGCGATGCCGGTTCCGGGATCTCCCATAAATCAGGACTGCTGCACCAGAGCCCCGCAGTGTCCCTCCCCTGTTCGCTTCCCAGCTTCAGTCACGCTGATATCTGCTTTGCCGTTGCCATTGGCTGCAAGGTTTGTAAGAACGGAGGAACTGTTCCAACGGAACCTCTTTAGAGTGTGAGAGAGTACCCCCTGCAGAGAAGATGCGTTTGAAATCAGTGCCAGGTAATTGAAACGTTCTCCTGGGTGTGATAATGTGGCACTATGCATACAATAAAAGTATTACGCATCGTGCCACACTGTCATTATCCCCCTTGATTAGCTCATGCTAGTTTGCAGTACATTTTGTTAGCGTACTTCTTCAATATGTCTGTGACCCATGAGATGCAGGATACCACAAGTTAATAACAACAGTCAACAGTTAATATATTATTATACAACAATTATGGTTCAAAGTGACAAAGTAAAAGTGAAGGTGTTTGTAGTGAGATTTACGCATCAATAAAACAAGCACACTTCCCTCTGAGCTGAATGCCTCTTGTAGTTGCACAAAAGAACATGAAAAAAGAAAGATAGCCATAAGGTTATCTTTGCTTTTATCTGCGACTGGATTGAGGCTCCCCCAGAGTATCCAGTGGAAGACAGTAGAAACGATGCACTGCCTCTATCAACCGTGCCTTGGCTATATTATCATCCCTTTCTTGACCTCTGTGGCATTGCATTGGCACTTTTTTATCCCAAAAAATAGATTCTGAGGCCTTCATTTCCCAATGCCCTACATCTATGTTTGTATTTCACACTTCAAAAGCTGTTTCTGTAACGGTAAGCACAGGAGAGTTTCAAATTCATTAACTTCCCAGGTTGATAAAGCCTTTTGAAAAATTCTGAGCTCATGCAGAAAATGATGTGTGCTGTCTTTTGATTGGATAAACATTCCATCAGAAATGCTTTCGCTCGAGTCAGACCACCGCCATTCTGTTTCCTGAACTCCCGAAGCTTCTTCGAGCTGAATTACCCAGAAACATTCGATATAAACTCACTGCACAAAATTCTTCAATTGCATAATGAGACATAATTCCACAAAGTCTGGCTGGCTAGACGAAGACGGAAATATTGTTTCCCTGCAAATCAAGATACACGCGGAGTCTGCACTGTGTTATTAGTGATGCTATTTACTGTCAATTATTGAATCATGGGAAAGTAAATCATGTTTCATTGAGGACTCCACCTGCGTAGACGCGGTGTCTGATTGCAATTTCCCATTGAATTTGCTCAAGGGTGAACGCGCCCGTTCACGCAGCTCAGGAAGACGAGGAAGGAGGATCAGTCTGCAGCGTAGCAATATGAAACGCCATCAAAACCTAATAATCACACCCCATCTATGACAGGCAGACGCCACGGGGAGGGAAGGCCGGGCTTTTCAGCCTCATTTGTTTGCGCGCGGCATCAGAAACGGCGGTAAAGGATCGTGCGTCTGTTTCCGCGCCACAGCAGTCCTCCTCGCTAACGCAGAACGCCTCCCTGCTGGTGCTCCCCCTCCGCCTCGGCCAGGGGCGGGCCTCGCCAAAACCGCCGTTACCGCCACTAAGGAGCCTATATTGAATTCGGAAAAGGGCCATTGAGTTTATGTAGCTCCTGAAACTCTCCATAACGGAGCTGGGAAAATAGCAGGCTGACAGCCTTATGGAAATCCCCATTTAATGCGCGTCTAATGCATCCCCAGGAAAGCCATGAGTCACAGGCTAGGCGACACAAATTCCATTATCCGAGAGGCTGCGTTTGCTTAAATGGAAAAGGTGACAATCTCTGCGGCCAGATCTCCTCGCTATTAGTTTAATTTACTCCACACACAAAAACAACCACAACAAACAGAAAAAAAGAAAACACCAACTGAAACGGCTCTCTTCAGAATCTCCGGATGCGAGTTATGGCAGGCAGGAGCTCCACAGAAAATAAAATGTTTCAGAAATGTTAGTGTGCTTTCTGGTTTATATTTTAGTGAAAGAGTAGGAGTCAAGATTAGGTGGTTTGAGAGCAACTCAAGTAAAAATGACAGCTAATATACATTTACAAACGACAGTCACTGTGTGCGCTTTAAAAGACTGCTAATACCTTTATCAGGTCCTCAAATGAATGAAGCCCACAATGTTTGCATCCGCTCTCTCCTGTTCTTACTATCAGCTTTACAATGCACCATGACTGACAGACAAAAGCCAACTGAGCCGCAGTGGAGTTCTATCAGGCTTAAGACAGGAAGCGCATAATGGAAATCCCCACAACACGGCACTAATGAGGGACGAAAACACAAAGATAACAATGTTTATGTCAATGTTGGCACCGAGGGGCGGCTGTGCATATTGACCTGCATGAGGAGGGGCGGGAAGGGGAAGGGGGGTGTTTGGGAATAAATTCTGACGGTTTGGCCGATTCCAGGGCTCGCCCCTCGGTCCCAACATTCTCAGCCCAAACACAATTCCAACCAACACACCAGAACACATTCCCTCCGCTGTCACCGTCTAAAATGTAGCGCAACGGTTCGTAACACAGCTCCTGGGCCCCCCCAACAGATGGGTACATGGTAAAATCATGACCCTCATCCACCCACCCATCACTTTCTACTCTCTGTGATGACTGCGCTTCAGAAATATTACAGCCAAACGCAGATCCATTTAGCAGTCATTACAATAATGAGCGGAGGCTTGCATTTTTAATCGGTCTACACGAGAAACATGGACCTGCGATTAATCGCTTGCGTAATTCCTTTATAAGTATGCCTTAATTACTGTCCAGCTGTTGATTAAACTAGATAATGACATACAAGTAATGTGTGAGATTTACACATGACGACCCCATATTAATAGTTGAGAGACAAGGGGTTTTGAACCAATTTTACTACTTGTGTCATGAGATATTTATGGGAGGCACATGTAAAAATAGCTGACAATACAAAACCATGAACAGAAGGGTAAATTAGAGAGAAGACGATGAAAAACCTACAAAGACATGGGATACAAGGCAGGAAACCGCCTAAAATTTTTTTATTATTCATCCAAGCATCCTTGTGACTCACCCTTGCCTTACTAGCTCTGTGGTACGCAACTCAAAGGAAGTTTCGTGTCTCTGCACAAACACGAGAGCAAAGACTACTGAAGTCAAAACAGCAGTCATCATCAAAAGATACCTTTCCACTGTGCCTCCCTCCCTCTCCTTCCACATCCCCTGCTGGGCTCTGACATTCCCCTGCTCGCCCCAAATAAAACAAAATGGAGTCCGCAAGACCGAGCGTGCTCACGTGTTGAAAGAGCCATACTTCACAACACCTCCACAGACACAACTGTAAATATGATTCTAAGTGTGTTTTACCGAGCCATAAACTTAAATATGTGCGTCAGGCTTGACAGACCACAGCCCATATATCAGTGGGTACACTCAACATGGCTTCATGAACTGATGAATTGCGATGCACTTCGCTGGCTAACAACGCACTAAAACAAGTGTCTCGCTGAGCATGGGGAAAGAAATTATGGACTTTAGGAATTTCTTTTCTAGACACCACAGCAGGATAAAAAGCCGGTTTCTCCGTACTACAGTAGCATGGGGATCCATGGCCAGGGTCGAATGCTATTTTGCTTAATTTGAACACTTTACAACTTAAAAACATGATACCAACAAAAATTATGTGAAGGAATATTTTCTTCTAGTGCAGCAGAGAAAATTGAGGTTTTATCTCACTGGTGTCTAAAGGGTTAACGCATTTTACTTAAAGTCTCTGACCCAGGTCCGTAAGCCCAGAGTGCTGGAGGACTGTGAAGTCCAGCATCCTCCAGGGCTCTCCCATCAGTTTAACATGAGCTATAGACAGATAACACCCACACACTTAAAGGAGAGCTCTGCTAAGCCCTTGGCACACACTCAAAGCAGGAGGGCAAACCACTTCCTGCAGGGCAGGCCCATGTCTGAGCTCTCCCCTGCAAGGAGCCCCACTTCCTGCCCGATCAATATTCACACGCACACACACGCATGTGCTGTACATACACAAGAACAAGCACAGTCACACACACTCTCTCACACACACTCTCACTCATGGACTGTATATACACAAGAACACGCACACGCAAACACACACACACACACACACACTCACGTACTGTATATACACAAGAACACGCACACACACAAACACACAGTCGAGTACACATACATGTCAAAGCCAATGGATCGCGTGACCCACGCATGCTCTGGGTAAAGATATGATGCCAGGTCTGTGCAAGAAACTGCACAGGTGAGTGTCACTGAAGGATTTCTGGCAACGAGCTCCACCAGGGCGACAGCATTTTACCGTTTTTATTGTGGTTTTTACTGCGGTCACTCTGCCTGGGAGGAGTGCAACTGGCCCCAAGTCAAAGGCAAACTCTTTCTACCTTTGTCCAAATATTATGCATAACAAGGAATTTCACCTAATCTGTGGCCTCATCAATATCTTATGAAAGTGAAAGCTATAGATGTTCAAAGCAGTACAGAACTCATAACCAAAAAAAACGTAATTCATCCTCCATCCATTATCTTAACCCGCTTATCCTGAACAGGGTCGCAGGGGGGCTGGAGCCTATCCCAGGATACATTGGGCGAAAGGCAGGAATACACCCTGGACAGGTCGCCAGTCCATCGCAGGGCACACACACCATTCACTCACACACTCATACCTATGGGCAATTTAGACTCTCCAATCAGCCTAACCTGCATGTCTTTGGACTGTGGGAGGAAACCGGAGTACCCGGAGGAAACCCACGCAGACACGGGGAGAACATGCAAACTCCGCACAGAGAGGACCCGGCCGACGGGGATTCGAACCCAGGACCTCCTTGCTGTGAAGCGCCAGTTCTACCCACTGCACCATCCGTGCCGCCTTAATTCATCCTTTTGAGCATAATATCTCATGGGCAGAAAAGTATGCTATTAATGTATAATTTATGATGCAGCCCGTGTTATGAGAGTAGTCTCATTAGTGATTTGGCACACTTTGACCTGTTGTAGAAAAGCAAACTCCCATCCTGAGCTCCGCTGCGTTTCACACAGGGGCCAGGGAGCCTGACTGTGACAGATAGCTCGCCCACACCCGATCATCCGCGCTAATGGAAACATCCCAGGCCCGCCGATTCTTCACCCCGCCAAGCTCGGGGCCAGAACGCCACGCCAAGAGAGAAAAAACACTCTTCTCCTCGCTCTGCTGTTACTGCTGCGATGATTCAAACTGCCCGGCGTCGCAAGATCGGCTTCCGTCCGGAGCTTCTGGTAGAGTGTATGGACGCGACATTGAGCGAGAGCCCTCCCCGGTCGCCAGGGCGACGGTGACCATGGCTGCTGTTCCATCCAGAAGAATTGAACCTATCCTCCGCAAGGACTCCTCTGCAGTTGGCTATCCCTCCCATCTCACTCACCTAAGCAACTAATTTATCACCGGCGTTCAATTGGACAAAAGGCTATGACAGATATCCAGTGGCATAGTAGGACATTAGCAATGACCTAACCGTATTTTGCTTGCAGTTGGGAGACTTCGGGTAAAAAGTTGCCCGGCGGGCAGGACTGCTATGAGCCAAAAAACAGAAGACAGGCATCCGACTGACAGCCGCAGTGTGTAAAAACTAATTACATTTAGCTTCTCTGGGTTTTATTAAAACCCTCCGACTGATTGTTTTGACAATCGCATCCAGCGGGAAAATGAAAGGAGACACTAGTGACTGTAGGACATAACACGGTGTCATTTTCGCTTGGCGTAATGCACTCTTAACCTACTTTTTATGGCTGTTTGTCAGCTGTGAATGTGCTGTGCCTCTCCCATTGTAGGCCTGGAGACTGCGGTGAGGGGGGGAGGGGTTGTGCGTTTCCTGCAGGAGCCCATTCATAATGGCAGCTAGCACGTTAGCACGTTAACCAGTGGTAATTTAACTTCATATTCTAGCCTTTTGTTAATTCACACAGGCCTGTGCAGAGGGTCTCAGAAGGCTGCTGGGCATTATGGTTAAAGTAGTGAACCGGTGAAAAAGAGATCCCTCTCTGCTTTAGTGCTCTGTAATAATTAGAATGAGAGGAAAGTACAAAAGCTTTACAGAGTAATACAAATGAAAAGTGGACACGTCTATTAATCTGTACATTTGCTGATGGCTGTAAGGGTTTATAATTAGCTTCACGAGGTCAAAGTTGGCGCTTGCAATCCAACCCAAGTCTGACAAGATCTGGAAAGGCTCGAGTCAAATTTTTCTATGATCTTTCATCTGGGTCATGCAGACATATTTCCAATAAAATTAACGGCTCTAGTCTGTGCTACTCACTGTGTAGTTTTCTGCAATATCCCACCATAAAATGTTTATGGCCTCATTTATCAATATTTTCATAAAACCGTGTATAAATGTATGCATAATCGGAAATGAACAAACAAATTCTGCCGGATTTATCAAACACGTAGACGCAACTTTGTTTCACATCCCCATTTGTATGTTGATAAATACCAATAAATCATAAATGAATAGCACTAAACATATGATTTATGATCAAATTTGCCTGTGATATTGAAGAACAAGTTGTTTTTGTTTTGCCCGAAACCATTCCCAAGCAAAACTAGAAAAGTAGGAACATCACCGATGCAAAGATATACCAATAAGACCTGCTCAAGAGTCACAGCAACTTCCTCTCAGAGGAACATCTTTTTATTTGCATATATTTTTACATAATTACGTTTTGCTCATGATCCTTGATTACAGGGACTGCAAGTAACCCTGTAGGCTACAGCGAGAGAGCTGTCTTTCAGCAGCTGTTGAAGCAGGCTTTTCAGCATCACAAACTAACACTCTTACTTACAGTTCTATTAATGCCTTCTATTTCACTAATCTGTTATATCATGGCAGTAGCAAATAATTTTTATGATAAGTGTTTTTTATCATTTTGGTAGTATGTCTGCAACTGAGATGATATTTGATAGTCTCCAACTTGTATTCTTACATTCTCATGTTAAGTTATTACAAGCGTGCTTGTCTTTCTTTCTGGGTTTATTTTGTTGTTTCTGACAGGCTTGGATGGTGTTGAGTGTGTCATTCACTGTTAATCAGCGAAAATATAAAACTATGTCAATCATTTTGAACTGTCCTGCCATTTCAATTATTTGAAAAATATGAATTCCGATCAATTATCCTGGAACTCAACCCATTTCTTTACCGTGTTTCATTTTTTCGAATACTAGGAAGTTTGTTCAACTTTCTTCACAGCTTTACCAATTAAACATATTTTAAAAATACATTGCAATGTCACTTTTTGCCATTAAGTTCACAGATTCACTTGTGTGTTCTAATACCTTTAATATCTTTTTTTGTACTAACTGGAGTAATTTCGTATGTCTTGAGCCTGCACATTATTATGAATAAGAGTCTCTGTCTAAAAATACTCTCCATTACTTCAGCTAAAATATTTTGAGTCCCTGCTGTGAAGTGAATCTTTTCTCATTTTTCGGGTGGGCTATTGGCATGGTCTCCCACGTTTGCCATTTTACCTGCTGCATGCATTTGTGCTGCATAGAACTGTGTAATCATTTAAGCATAGAAGCGTGGCAATCGTCAGCGTCATTTTTTAATCCCGGTGCCTTACCCTTCGGCTGCTGCAGGTGGGAATACAGAAAGACGAATATTGGGGGGAAAAGCATTTTACTGCACGTGACCGCTTTAATGCTTTTTCCACAATCCAAGGGCAGTCAAGCAACAGGAAGCTGTGCATCTCCCTCCCATTAGCGCGTGCTGCGAGAGCTGAATTAAAGCGGTTAGACTCTGCCCGTTGAGTTATATCTGCTGCAAGGGAGTGGTGAGGTGAGCCATGTGGGGGAGGGAGAGAGAGACTGTGTTCATTAATGAGAGGCCACCTCTTATTAAAGAATACATTGGTTGGGTGCGTGTCGGACGGTGAGCGAGTGAGGATGTGGGCGTACGTGTATGCGATGACTCCCCAGCCAGCCACCCATTTCGTCATTTCAATTGCAGCTGCATGCCGTAGGAGTGCATGGCATATATGATTAACACACAGGGCACGAGTATCTAAAAGCCTTTTATGGTCCATGTTCATTTTCCCTGATTTGCATATATAGATTTTGTTCATTTGGCTATCTGTTCATGGTATTGGATATGCATTTCACTTTTGTGGCTTGTCACATATCAACCGTAATAATTAGTCAATACTACTATGACACCAAAGCTTGCAGAAACTACATTTGATGGAAACTATCTGCTGAGGCTTGCTTGGAAAAAGCGAGTAATCAAAGACAGCAGTAGTCAAACACTGCTATGTGCTTTGAGATTAATATAAATGCCCATTTGTTTAAAGAGATCCCCTAATTGTAAAATCAAATAACAGATCTGATTAAAATGATAACCACGAATATCTGCTTAGTATCAGTCAATGAGTGCTTGCGACCATTTTGTCCGTCTTCTGCATAGTTTGAGCAACAAAGTTTTGTTGATTTATGAAAGAACATACTGATGATAGGCTGACGATGATGCACTGCGTCTGTCGGTTATGTAAAGAGGTTTGGCTTAAATGCAGGAGTGACAGCAGCACCTGGCTATATATAAAAAGGGAAGGCATTTTCAAGCTCATATATTGTTAATACACACACATTTATTTTAGTGCCAGTGACACTGAATGCATTTGTATCAGCACCTTTGTTTAACAGTACAACAGGTGTGCATCACATGAATAATATTTATACGCCTGTGCCTGTGATGTCTTTAAAATCATTCCCTCACAGCATCACATGAACGTGCTCTATTCTCACACCTCGCACACTTCACTCACTGTGACAGGTGGTGCTTGGTTTGAGGGATGGAGGCAGGGCAATCCGAGGACCACGCCTAGCGGTTACGTGGGCACACACTGGGGCTACGTGAATACATCCAGGCTGCTAAAAGTGTGCTCTTCCCCACAGCAGGCATCCGAGACCAGGGACCGAGGGGCCAGACAGAGAGTCGTGTACGACAAGCTGCGTTCGTGGAACAGTAACTGACGCTGAAAAGCTGCCGTGAAGATTTGTTTGTTGTTTTGACCCCGCTCCCATGAGGGTGACGGAAGAAGACCTTTTTGTTTGTTTATGAGCTCGCTCTCGCTCTCACCCTTCCCTGACCAGGAGAAATGATAAAACGTCAGTGAAAACCTACATTCACTCTACCTCCCTGTGTCCATCTCTCCTGTCCACCCAGGGGTGTGTCACGGTGTGTGACACTTACATTTTTACTCCCCTTCATATCTATGCCAGAGCAAGAAGAATGGCAGATATCATCAGGATTCAATCAACATTTGCCCACAACAAATAAATGCAAAAGTTATTTTTTTTTAAAACATGCAGTTTTGCATTGGTAAGCCGAAAAATTAAATGAATGCAAAGCCGGAATCCCAAACGGTTTGAGCTTTAGTCCAGAAACGTTAAAGTGACTGTAGGTTCCTGGGCCCCTCCTCCCCCCGTTCCACAGTAAGCCCGTGTGCTCTGTGAGGTGCATGACACATCAGCATGGCTGAGACTGGCAAATGGACTGCGATGTTAGATAATTCCATGCACTTTCCTTAAAAGCTTCTGACTGAGCTATTGATCTGTGTGCCTTGGCTGGCCCTGCACTTACGATCACACGGAACGGACAACTGAATCGCAGAGCGGCGGGACTGGGCCCGGGGCTATCCTTTCACCTTTTTCTAACCTGAGGAAATGCAGACTCTATCCACCGCGCCCTTCTGAAGTGCTGTTCCAGGCCATGGTTCACTCCTGTAACTAGGTACACAAGGTGAACGAACATTTAGTATGTGGAAAGAAATGGTTATGAAACTTGAGGAAATACTATTCACTATAATATTCAAGGCTAAATAAATAGTTATTTTGGGAGGGAAAGAGCAATACTAATGAAGGCCATTTAGTGGCACTATTTTATTTCCATAGGTTGGACTGCTAATGGTTATAGAGAATAGTCAAACAGAATTTAAAGCAGCTCAGATTCTTTCCCGTTATAGTTTTATCTTCATAAAACTGACCTTTAGGGTTTTGAACTGCTCACTTGCGTCGTTAAGCATAAATTACTCATAGTTGTCATTTCCTAAATGTTCAGGCATACACTGGCCTCGGAAAAGGCCTTAAAATCCTCTCCGGATTAGCATTTGAGAACTTCAGAATGACTGATTGCTTTCGTTTAATTATCTATTAAAAAGCCATTGGTAGCGTTTTTGGAAAATGTGTGCAATTTATTATTTTTAATGGGCAAAAGAAAGGATGAATCATTGCCGAGGACAATCCGGAGAGCAACCTATGCCTTTCAAAGCCAAAACATCAAAATGAATGACAGTCATTTTTCCACATCAACAGAAATCAAAAAAACTTAATCCAAAGTGAAAGATTGGCATCAGCAGTGGAACGTTTAGAAAAAAAGGTAAACAAACGCATCCATTACAGTAATCGCCTCTCTGTAATGAAACTACGATCGGTTTGAGAACAAGCCCTAATAATGTAAAGAAAGTACCCCGTGTGCCCTGCATAACAGCCCCTGTCAACAGCGATGGACCCGGAAACCAGACGGCACTAAAAACAGTCATGACTGGCCGGCTGCACCTCAGATTGATACATTCAGTGAAGGCACATTAAAAACAGCTAAAGATACATAACCCACATGGTAAAACAAGGGTGACATGTATGTGTTAATGACTCAGACTTTAATCACATGGCTGGTTTATCACACTACCAGCTGAAAGAAGCCCTGGTACAGCACAAGCAGTACCCAAACGGGATGGATGAATATGATTCATGGAATATATAGAAACGATAAAGAGGAAAACAGTAACGGATTCTGATAACTCGTGCAGGCCTGCTGGTATGTAGACACTGAATTTTGCATGATGTGGGCCTGGGCTGAATCAACATGTGTCTCAGGAATTTAAATGCAAGCGCAAGCGGTTCCCTTCACAAACACAGCCTGAGTAATCACCAAATCGTGCGAATAAAAAACATGCACGTACAAGTCAAAGTTATGGTCAAATATTGACCATATCAACATCTTATCATGATCCTGACAAGGTGAATGTTGACCACTCAATATAATTCTTGGAGTTCCGTGGAGAGTAGGCTGACATCACCCATGACCAAACGTTGCTCATGGCAGAGGTGAGGGAAGGTTGGGAGGGGGGGCAGCAGAAGGCCTTCTGCTGAGCTCCCTGCGGGCGCAGGTTTAATATTTCATGCTCTTTTCAGCTTAACTTGCAGAAACAAGGAGCACCGCGGTGAGAGAATCGCAGGGCCTGGCATTCAGGATCCTGGAGTGCCTGGCTTCGCTCACACAACGGCTGCACCTCCCCACGCCTCCCCACGCCTCCCCACGAGCGCACATTTCAAAGTGAAGCCAGCAAATTGGGTCCTGTTCTCCCCCGCTTGCTTTCCCTTTGATGCTGACGTACACACAGACTGCTTACTTTTCACTCTTGAAGGAACCGGCTAGATTTACCTGGCAGGATCTTTGAATTTAAAAAGGCAGTTTGTAAAAACTGCGAGGAACAGTAAAGGCAGTGCTTTATATCTGCAGATCCAGGTTTTTCTGCATGCACAAGTGGTTCAAACTGGGCTGCAAACGTCATCCAATTTACACATTCACCCCAGCGTCGCCAATCAGCTTAAGAAACATTTAACAATGCAATTTTGTCAGCCATCTACAAAATAAGACTATCACCATACTTACTGCAATCAAAGCCAAACCTTTTAAAAATACATTTCTAAAAGTATATCCTGAGAGGTATGTCCACATCTCAGACATATATATACTTATACTTAAAAAATATACATATAAATGAGGGATTAAAAACAATCATTTGTATATTCAGTCTGCTGCAGCAACATTTCAGGATTTCCTTTTCATCTTGTGATGGCACACTCAGATCAGTCTGTGGCTGCACCATCTGGACTGCAGGCTGCCTGCCCATCCCTGACAAAAGTTTGAGACGTATTGATTCAGTGAAACAGACTTATTAGAAATATGAACCATCACCCCAAAGTTTGTCCAGACACATTTCAGCATTGTGCTTGAGGAGAAATGAACAGGCATATATTTAATAGATGTCTGTTACTGCTTGGATAGCAGCTTATCAAACAAGGCCACCAAAGAATGGTGACACATGTCACATTGCATCATTGTACCTTGTTTATTCAATGTGGAGGAAAAAACAAATGGATGACATTGCTTGGTGAAATTAATTTGGACAGGAAACTGTTTTTACATATTTCTGTCTTATTTGTCATTTGTGTCGAGCCAATAAGCACAAGCCGCGCAGAAACTGCACCAAATTAATTCCATATGAACTTTGCTCTGATGGAAATTGAATTCACAAGAGTGATGGCTAACGGGATTGTGAACCCAGAAATGAAAGAAATGAAGTATCACTTCATGCAAGGCACCAATTTGTGTCCAGTTTAATTCAGTCTATTATAAAAACAATTAAGGGGGACATTTTTTTTTCCAACATTCAGGTCATGAAGAGGCTTTTCATTGTTACTTGAGACTGAAAAGATCAATTAAAGCCATTTTTCACACAGTTAATACAGGTTCCTTGGGTCTGAATTGGTTGTGGGTTTATAAGGGAAAGCAAAACCATCAGACCCTGCATCTCCCCAAGAACTGGGTTCCAGACCCCTCCCTCCTCAACTTTTCAAGATCAGTTAGAAAACGTATTCACTTACATTTAAAAAGAGATCAAAACAACCTCCATGGTGGTCTCTGAGTCCACAGAACAATCTGCATAGTTCAATTCACTCAGCTGCCATTGACCCATTGTGGCCAATTGTCCATATTGGGCAGCTTCCAGCAAACCCGACTCATACCTGGGGTTTAGAGGAAACATGTCCACACATGCTGAGACCCAATTAGGCTGTGAAAGTCAAAGCAAACACAGCAGGTTCATTGACCAATCAATCAATCATACTCTGTAGAGGGTTACTATAGTTACCACAAATTTGCTCCAAGATAAGACAAAGATGCTCTCATAAAGCCAACTTTTACATGTCAGTGGAACATGGCTATGGCATCCCATCTCAAGGGCTCAACAGATATACAATATAAATATACATGTTGGTTCCCTCAAAGGACGATTTTTAGAGAGGGGTCTTCCAAATATTCTCTCTAACTCTCTCTCACATTGAACAGCCCATAGGTGACAACAGTTGATAAGCAGAATTGCACATATTCTCAGCCATCAGACCTGAAATGGAATAAGAATAGATTGCAGACTATTTCTATCTGGGATTCATAATGGACGTGATTCTCAGCAAATGTGACATATTGCGTGGGAGTGAAACATTTCACCCTGCTGTTATCAAGGCAAAAGTGCTGGATTTTTTTCGCGAGGCTAAAAAACGCTTGCAGGAATAATGAATTCTGTCCATATGCACAGAGCGTACAGCGGCCAGCGAAAAACATCAGGGCATTCGTTTGCCGTCGTAATGGCACGGAGCCGGCACAGTTTGAGGGCTGCGGCCGTGGCCAATTGAAAACTTTCAGCATGACTTTCACTAATTGCATGAAAGCGAGGTGGCTGCTGATGGGAAATGTATTTGTGATGTGGAAACTGAATACACAATACGCACTGCACACAGTCGGAATAGCATTACCGTTTATTAACCACTGACAACTGGGAGATGGGGAGAGCCCCATCTGCCCCCGTTTTGCACCATGAAGAAAATTGGACCCAATATACACCGTGAAATGAGGAAGCGAAAAACGTCCTCGAACTGCGTTAACCTCGTTATGCAGGTGACAGGGCTCCGAGCACGGAGCTCCATTATATTCTCTGTCTGCTGTGATAACAAAACAAAGCCGAATTTTTTGGAAACTGTGAGGTGTCGCTTGTGTGATACAAGTGGCTACAACTCAGCAACAATGAGGGCAAGCGAACAAACTTTAGTTCCACTGACTTTTTCTCGAAGCCTTCTGTCCTCGTTTAGAATGAGGCCCACTGTCTCACACAGGCGCCTGTAACTCCAGGCATTTATGTTTGAATACAACGCACGTCCGTCTATTTGCTTACATTAGGCAAGCAGCGACTATTTACCAAGTCTAAACTGATCGAGCCAGAATGTGACAGCAACCGAAATGAATATTGGATTTGAGATTACGAACAAATCAATTCACAATAGCTTTTTTTTTTCTCGGTCGTGAGCAATTAAAGAAAACAGCGGCGTCTTTCATAAAACTGCGGCAGGTGTACGGACCGACCGTCCCTCCGGCAGGAGATGGGCTGAGATTACGTGTCCTTTCATTCCCGTGTGGCCCGGTGGCCCTGCGGCTGATATTAATCTGTGCAGAGTTTGAAATGGAGATCGATGACGAGGCGAGGCGCGGGGAAGTTGTCTGGCGCATGTGCGTCTGCGTTCCCCCCTCGCCTCTGTCGTCTGTCAGCCGCGTTACAGGCCCCGGTGTCAGGATCCGATGCCTCCACTTAGACTCGCTAATTGATTAGCTGTGAAAACAGTACACAAGCAGGTGATGTATTCGCCAGTCGATACCAGCGCCCCATACGCTGGGGAAACTACCTCTGTAATTGGTTTTAGAAGGGCACTGGCCGGCGTTCTCAAACGGGAGCGGAGCGGCTGTTAAGATCCGTCTTGTTAAGGGAGGCATCCGTGTGACTCGCTGAGGGGAAAGATACCCTCCCAATTAATAAACGCAGGTCGCGTACTGCTGTACTGCCCAAGACACACGCACTGCACAAACACGAGCCCGTTCACAGTAAAACACACACGCACTGCACAAACATGACAGTGTTTACAGTAAAACACACGCACTGCACAAACACGAGCCCGTTCACAGTAAAACACACACGCACTGCACAAACATGACCCTGTTTACAGTAAAACACACAGGCACTGCACAAACACGAGCCCGTTTACAGTAAAATACAAACGCACTGCACAAACACAAGACTGTTTACAGTAAAACACACACAAATTGCACAAACACTAGCCCACTTACAGTAAAACACACACAAACTGCACAGACACGAGGTCGTTTACAGTAAAACACACACAAACCGCACAAACACAAGCCCGTTCACAGTAAAACCTGCTGCACGCCTACGGGACTGGAGCACCGAGTCTGTGCAGTCTGAAGTGACCTCTTACATCAGCATCTTATTGAAAAGCTACAAATGCATACAGCTCCACTGTAAGGAAGAGGACCTTGTTAGTGGCACTTCTCACATCCTCCATGTCCTCCCGTCAGCGGGTCCAGAAAGCACCACGCTTCCCTTTGTTTAACTGTCTGCAGAGCTCCAGAGGGGCACTCATCTCAGAGGAGCAGAAGGGAGAAATGAAGGAACAAGACAGGTGGTGAGAAACCTTTCCAGGCCATCGAAGAAAAAGAGGGAGAGGCAAATAGAAGAGAGCGATATTGATATTGAGAGATATAATATATTGATTTATGGAAAGGGGAGGGGTGAGAGATAGGCAGAGATACAAGACACAGAGAAAGCAAAGCTGACAGCCTTGGAGGTCTCTGTGCAAACACAAGTTTCAGAGAGCTACAGTGAAGAAAGAAATGGAACAGGAGAGGAGTCTTGAACTTGAACTAAAAATTCAGTGTTCGTTTGATAAATATTAATTTTCTGTTACAACACATTCATTCTATTTGATTTCTAATTTAACGATACATTCTTATGTTTTTTCGATTGTACATTTTAAGAATTAAGCAAACAGTAAATGTAAAAAGTATATCAAGATTTTTTCCTCCCTCAGGTAGAAATCTGTAATTAGAATGACTTTTATTTATGCCTCTGCGTCAGTTACGGCCCATGGGTGTTCAGTAAACACATGGGCAATTTAACACCTAAACAGAAGCAGATGGAAGATTTAACACCCAGAGTAAGTTTGCTACTCTAAACCCATCCCGCCCATTTTCCTTCCTGAAATGGCTAAAATTCATTGCTAAAATACTTGCTGCATTGCATGCTGTCATAACAGCACTTGTTAGTTGTTATTGAAGTGGATTAAGTACACTGCCTTTAGGATTACCCCGAAAATGATCAAGTACATCGGGGTACATAGTGAAGCCAAGTGCCCCCCCACCCCCACCCAGTGCTTCATTACCAAGTGCCCCCCCCCCCCCTTAAAACAACCAGGCACAACAAGGTATATCCACAACAGGGTGTGCTGAAGGCAGGGCAGGGCTCTATCTTCTATAATCAAAAGTGTCCAACTAAAAACATACAGAATTCTGCATCAGATTGCACATAGATCATAATCATTACGGAAATATATCCGAAGGCATTACTCCAATAGACAAGGCCTTGAGAACTACTATGGGATGGGATAGTCAACAGCATGCCATCACTCTGCCTGAACTCTCGTTAGGTCTTGAAGTGGACTGTTCCAACTTTGTCCCCATTCCCTATTCTCATTCTAGGGCGATAGGCCGGCATATTTTTTGCTTTTTTAAAGAGCATGGCAATTTATCATGCATATGCATGTTGAGGGTAGATCAACTGAAATATAAAACTAAATGCCTTACAGAATTTAAATTTCCTCTGAGAGTCTGATAATCCGATCAGCGAGAGCAAAGTTGCTGTTTGTTTATCCATTTCCTTCTGCACATGAAATTAGTCACGAAGAAGGAATGCTTTCTCCTCTATAAATAAAAACTGTGCCGAACTTCAGCAATGAATGACACCAAGCAGAAGGGAGCCATTTCATTTAAACTAAAATGGAAACACGGTCATGGGGACCCTGACTGAGTTTAAAAATAAGAAACGTGCCTGGTCTTGCACAGATATGGCTTCACACTTAAGCCTTGTATGCAGGACTGGGTCCAGTCGACACCACGCTACCACCAGGGAATATGTTCCAGATGCAGTGGTAGACTTCCCAGAAGTCTCTGGAGCAGAAATGACAGCTGGGGTGGGGTTCAGGGGAAGAGGCGAGGGCACATGTTGAAATAACCTCCATTTATACATTTATGCCAATTCTACATGGAACTTGCATGCATTTGAAATGAATATCCAATGGTTATCAATATCAGTATTACAGGAAAGAATGGTAATAAAGTCAAGAAGACTTATAAACCTTGTTAATTGATTGGATAATGTCTTCTGTGACTGTGAAGATAATTTGTATTCAAATTCAGAATGGAATGAGCAGAATTTCAAGTGGTTTTATAATGGTGGTTCTAATGAAGCTATGTTAGAAACACTGGCTGTAGAAGAAATTGAGATATCGATCCTTTAATACAAAGTATATTTGTGGTTCCATGCTACTTGCTGTAATGAATTTGAGGTGACATAATGAATTTTGAATTGTTTGTCTTGCTCCCATTATTAATCCGTCATGAAGGCTAACAAATAGAACAAGAATAGACAAGTATGTTGGTTTAAAAGCTAGCCTTCTTTAATAAAATGGTCAGTGCACTAAAATGACCTTTTAATGTTAAGTGCTTGTGTAATTGGAGGCTATAATAATTAACTTCACAGAAAATGCTATCTTTGCTTTTCAAAGAAAATAACCCGATATAGATGTATTCCTTTGTACATTGATTGGTTCAAGTAAATTCTCTCTGTCTGTCTAGCAACATCCAGGGACACCCTTGTAGACAGGCAGTGGAAATGCTAGCTAGCTGGAGATGCTGTGTTCCACACAATCAGAAAATAAGAAAATATCCAATGGCTGTTGGGGGAACACAAAGTGAGATGTTGAGGAAAATCAATCTCTGTTAGCTGAGGTACATACACTGTTGAGAACATTTCATATTTGCCTCTGCCTACTTTTTAAACTTGAGGGGTTTGTGTAATGTGTTGTGAAAGACCTCTCGGGTATGCTCAAACGAGTGACTTCTTTTTATTGTGAGAGTGACACAAGTCCACACAAAAGCGCATTCTCATTAAGGAGCTCTGCAGGGCTCTTCACTAGATTAACAGTCAGAATCTGACAGAGGTCAATGTGGGGAAGTGGCTCGCTCAATGATGCACTAGACTGTGCCGTTCACTTTACTGCCTGGGCACTAAATACTACCTCAGGAAACCGTAAAAGAGAGACGCTCCAAAAACATACCTGAAATCTCTCCTAAAATATATTTTTCATTTTTACTTCCGTGTCCTGGTAATTAAAACAAGTGGGATGCTGGACCCTGCATGAGTTGCCAAAAATTGCAGCGCTTTGTGTGCCAAATCCTCAGCCGGGCACCTTAGCCATAGCATATTGGCAAGCTACAAGTGCTATAGCTAGAGAGCGTCCTTCAGCCAGGAAAACAGCGAGACGTGCTAAACCAATAAAGTGAACACAACTTTTGATGTGTCCTTGAACATAACCCAGATATCCAATCCAGGCCTGGCAAATCCCCCCTGCCACACTGCACCTACCGCCGGTCTAAGAATCCCTTTAAAAGCACACGGCCTCCGAGGCAGGATTGATATAAAGGTGAAAGCATTAAAAAAAGAGGAAATTGATCTGCAGGAAACGGGCAAAGTTTCTAGTGCAGCTTCTCTGTGCTGCTCCAGTGACATCAGTACTGAGGCAGGGACAGAGGTATCCAGGGACAGGCACAACTCAGATTTAGTTGATGTGGCACGGAAGTGATTTCATTCTCCGATACGGGGAGGGGAAAGTGATGAGTCACCCTCCGCCCTTACGGTCACCCTGGCGAAGGGTCAATCGGATCAGACCGTGCCAATATTGACCGTAGCGGCGCGTTATAAATCATGGCTATTGGCTTCTTACAGTGTCAGAGTAAACCCCGTATGATTCCCCTGGGTCGTGCCGCCGCCTCGCGTGGCCCAACGCGCAGGACACACGGGGGGCGGATATTCCACCGCCGGCCCTGGCTCCCAGTCTGTGTCCATAAGGATTCAGTTCCAGTGGAACGGGCTCTAATGCTCTCGACCGCGGCTCCTGGAGCAGAACTGAGGGGCATTTTGTTATTGTGTTTGTGTAATGGCTGTAGCTGGTCTCCCTGCAGGATTCTCTCGGTCTGACAGGATAACGCTAGCTGCACCAGCTCTGACAGGCTAACGCCGGCTGGCTGCACGGCTGCATGTTAAATCGCAGGGACTCCTTTCACCGGGTACCGCCGCGACGGACGACGCCACATTGCAAATATTCAGTCCACTGGTTCGCAAGCTCACAGTAAGGAAAGCAGCCGGAACCGTGTGAGCTACAGGCACAGGCATATTTACGCTACAGCAGCTGAATCGGAGCAGCCTTTTTTTCCCCCCCTCGTTCCCCAAAAGGTAAAGGGATGAAAAACAGAAAAAGACAGCGCCTTGGAACCCTTCCATTTTACATATTTGATAAAGCAGAGATGTGCCAGCCCTGCTCAACTACTGCCCAGAAGTGACAGGATTGGAGGGGAAAAACAGCCGTTGAGTTGTCAAGAGCGGAGACGGCGTAGGAGTGTTTATCTCGATTCAACTGTCACTTCCTCAACGATGTGTTAAATCAATACAAATATGGCTCAACATCCCGTCTCGTAATCTGAAAGACAGCCTCTCACAGGAGGAAGGGAGAGACGGGGGCCAGTCAGGGCCCATCGAGCTGCGTCTGCAGTCAGGATGTGGTGGGCGTCAGGGTCAATAACGGGGAACCGAGGCTGGAGAGGCGGGCAGACGCGTGACCTCGATTGTTTAATGATGGCAAGGAGGGCAGGAAAGGATGGGAGTGCCACGGAGAGGAACCCGTGTGCAGATCGCGCCGGTTTTATTAATGTGTCTGTGAGTCAGCGTTTGGTGCTGCCTGAAAGAGACCCACTGAAGGCAATTAACCGAAGGATGGAAATTGATCCCTCCCCTCTGTTTGCTCGTGTTGTTCTGCGCACGAGAGCTTGCTAGCTTGTCTTTCTGTGGGTCTTCAGGAATTCAGTTTGGTGTGAAACTTTGGTTTGATAATCAGTGTTTTTTTTATTACTATATGTGATGCCCAATGAACTAACACCCAATGTGAGCTCTACAACCATGCAGGAAAATGTTCCTACATGATTTTCAGCTAACTTTAGAAGATGCCTTTAATGGGAGAGTATATAATGCAAATATTGAGGGCACAAGACCTTGCTGCCCATTGAATTTAACGTAGAAAACCGAGGAGATTTAACAACCAAAGAAAACCTTATCAGTTATTTTTGTGTGATCAGTTTCACTATTTATAGCAAATAATGTTTGTTTTTGTATATGTTTTGGGAATATATTTTTATAAATAATTTATGACATATTTTCACAATCTGCTTTTTATATTGTTAATCGAGATTCAAAATACCATTGGGGAAGTTTTATTTTGCCTTTGAAAGTGTAATATTCCCCATTCACTTTAATGAGGGCTCCAATGTTTTGCCCTCAACATGCACAGTACAGGTTTACTTCTGGGGCTTCTGAAGCCTTGGTTAGCTGAAGGCGTGCTTGCCTGTCTAGTTAAATATGCATGTCTACGGAATAATCTAAGCTCGTTTCTTGTTTGAGTGGCTGGAAAAAAGACATGGCCTGATTTTGAGAATTTTGAGAAAACAGATGGCTTGCAATCAGCTACATTTGAGGATCACTAGTAAGTCTAATGAATGATTGGTTGCACAAGAAAGTACGAACGCATGGTGCTGCTTCAAGCACACGGCGTCGGGTATGGAAAGTCAAAGACATGGAAGAGCTGGTTCATCATATCAATCCTATTCTCGGGCTTCATATTTACTTAACATATTGAAAGGCGTACCTCACTCATAAATCAGTGAACAGACCCAGATCAATATGTTTGCCTTCATAGGCAAACAAATGGTGCGTATTATTTCAAGTACATCTCGCCTGAAAATGGCTGCCAGCTGGTGTCTCTTGGTTTTTCATTACTTATTCTCATACGCATGTGTGTGCAGAATACCAATTCCACACTGCGAGGGAGAGGATTTTGCCAGTGAAAAGATGTGGAGACATGAATGCAGTACCTTGCTCGGTCTGTTTTTCAGGGTGCTGGCATGGCAATCTTATTTTTATGAATGACTGCCAAAACATTTATAGTGAACCCCAGAACTATGATATATTGAGTTGAGTACGCGTGTTGAATCCATGCAGTTCTGACCTTACATCACCTCGAAACATGAAGGATAAAAACAAGCACACATCCACCACACATGCTCACAAACCACACACGCAACAAGCGCACATGCTCACGCACACGCACGCACACACACACGCAAACCACACATGCACAAGAGCACACACGCACACACACACATGCACACAAACCACACATGAACAAGCGCACACGTACATGCAAACACACACACATACACACAAAGGTACATGCATACATACACATTGACAGACATGCATTACTGTATTGATTTAATATATACATATTATCTGGTACATCTATGGTCTCATATCATGAGGTGCACTGGGCCCAAGCAGATGTTATTGCGACTGCAAATGACAAGATTATTATTACAACCATTCCAACATAACATCCTATTCCTTACAAACATTTGAGCTCCTTCATAATTAAAATAAGCAAGAACGTTGATAATATGACCGATTTTATCAAATGAAAAAAAGCTTGTTGTTTGCTTTGCATTTTTAAGAAGCAGACAACAAGCATCCAAATATTTATTAATCAAATTATTTTTCAAGATAAGAAAATAGATCAGCATCGGGATTTCAAGGTAGTCTCTTCAGAACATTTATAAAACCACAACAATGACACTAAAACTGTATCTGTGAAATACTAATCACATAAACACAATGATAGCAACAGCAGTCATAATTTCCTATTATTTGCAGACATGGTTGCAGTTATTCAAACCTGCTTCACTTAGCACTGACAATTAAGGAAAGGGTGATGGGGCAAAGTAGAAAATTATTCATCACTTCATCCCCAGACTTTCACTGGAGAGCTCGCAAGGGGGAAATAAGATCAAATGGATCTGAGATTGACTGAGAGCAAAGCTTCTTCAGAGAGGTCAGCAGTGGAAATGTTGGAGCTGGTACAGCTTTGGATAACTATTCTGACCAGTGGGCAAGGCGATGCAGACAGCGTTTAATCTCATCAGACTCCTCCTGGACCACTTTGATCACAGCCAGTAAAAGAAGCACGCCCAGTGAGATATAATGTCCACCATTTTTATTATTCTTTTTGTAAATCTCTCCCCACTGCAAACAAGCCCAGCCCCCAGAAGGCCCGCAAACACGCGCTAATTACTGGCGAGGGTGGCTAGCCAGGGCCCTTACTGCTTCACCCAACACCGCAGGCACGGGGCAGAGCGGGGGCTCTCAGCCAGCCAGCACGGAGGGCGGCGGAACGAACAGGGGTTTGAACGTCCTGAGGCGGGGTTGGCGGGTGATGCGAGGCGGGTCTGGCCCCGGAGGCTCCCAGCCGCTAGCGGATTGGGCCGAGGCCTCCCAGGGCGGAGGAGTGGCGCGGGCCGGAGCTAACGGCAGGCTGGGAAAGCACTCCATTAAACCGGCAGAGAGGGTGAGCGATGCACCGCTGGAGGGTGATGACCAGAGAGCGGTTTGGCCGCCGCAGGACGGCGCGAAATGGCGGAGGAGGGTAAGCCTGTCCCTGTAAAATAACTATAACGCCAGCAGAACAGCCAAACACACTAAAAATCTGCATCAGCAGAGCCTTTTAGACACGTTCTCACAGTTTGTTCTGTTGTGTACGTTATTTGGCTTTTGGGTCATTCCAAGGAAACTGACGTTACAACTGCTGGATGGCGGTAAAGTCCGGTACAACTACATCATTGTATTATTTCCTTCTGAGGGTTATGAAAGCATATATCATTCTTTTATGTAGCTGCAATGGATTTAACCACTCAAATATCCGGTGTTGTACTGTCGGTTACTGAGAAATTGAGCTTTTGGCTATTCTTTGTCTTTTTGGTATGGAAACCTAAGAACAAAAAACAGCTGGAAAAAACTGAACTGTGGGGCCAGCAAGATTATAGGGAAGGCACAAAAACAATCAACAACATGTATGTAGGAAACACAATGAAGAGATCAGCGAACATTCATAAGCTTTGGTGGATGTCACAAGCTACTACAAAAATGTCCATGTGCAATTGGCATATTAAATTATACTCGAAAATAAATAAATATTATATTCGTATTAAATGCATAATAGCCAGCGCTGCAGTTGTGCAGTTGATATTAGGATCCTGATGATGGAATGCTCCTAATGTTTACGCCGTCTGTGTCTTAATGAATGTTTGTTGCCATTTAATTGTGTGAAGCCAAAGGCAAATTGCAACATTCAGTAAATAAGTTTCTGTTCGCCCGCATTCACTGACGATTAAAGAAGTGTAAAGAGTTCTGTGACTGCTGGCAGAACATGTGAATGAGATGAAAAGCACAGGCCTTTCAGTTCTTTCTAGCTCATCATTCCCCTCCTGTCTAGAGAGCATCCCTGGGTAGTTAACTCTGTCTAGCTCGGCATTGATGTGTGTGTCTTCCAAGCGGAGGCCTTAATGGCTTCACGGTACAGTGCAGCGGTGCCTAACTGTGCTTAGCGTTTAAAGGCAGAATGCTGGGAATCTTGGTAACAGCCGGTCCCCATCGACCGCTCGTTTGAGCCGCTAGCCGTCCCTGAAGAAGCGCTCCGCGGGAGAGACCTGCGAGGGCGAGGAGACCGCGCCTCTGGCGGCTGTTAGCCTGCAGAGGGCTCACGCACGTAGGGGGCGGTATTGAGCGGCCCTGGAGCTCTGTGCCTTCCTGTCACGCTGGTCCCTAATTGTGCCGTGAGGCTTTAATCCTGCTTCAGCATGCCCCTCCCTCCCCCACCAGGCTACATCCGCTGTGTACCCTCCACAGACACAAAAAAAAACTTACTGTACAACCAACTGCTTTGTGTAATGGGACAGGGTGTAATTAATCATGTTCTTGAGGATGGAGCGCACAAACGGCTTTCGGCGAATCGGGCGCTCCGCTCGGCAACATTGCAGACTTGTTTTCCTCGGCGTGCGGTTTAGATATCTGCCGAGGTCAACAGTGAACGGGAAAAAAACGTGTTGCCGCGTGCCTCCATCACGTTCGACAGGCTGATGGAGTGACTGGACGCATCCCAAGGAAATAAAAAATAAATTTCCTCAGCACTTTTATTGAACCGTGAGACACGGCAGCCGCCAGACTTGCTGCTTTGGGGAGAAGTACCACGGAGGGATATAGTTTGTAATAAAAATCGTGACAACATGCGCAAATAGCTGCCATCTGTGGACTTTTTTTGGGTTCTACAGAAGGGAAAGGCAAATTGTTTTGTCTGTACTCGACTGTGTTTGTGCAAGCAGGGCTAAAATCCCTCTGCTCAGGTAGAGCTGCAGTGCACTCTGTCAGAGAACGCGGCTTTATTCAGATTATGAAAAAAGATGCAGTGTTCACATAAAAAGAAGAATACAGCAAAGAGGATCATCTGAGACACCCATGTAGCCACTTAAAAAAGCGAGAGACAGAGAGGAAGGGAGAGCAAGAAAGAGACGGAGAGCAAGAGAGAGAGAGCAAGAGAGAGGGAGGGAGATTGAGAGGCAGAGAGCAAGAGAGTGGGGGAGGGAGAGCCGTCTATTAAAAATCTGATTTTGTTCAATCAAATAAAAAAGATAAAATCTTTAATCGCTTCTAGAAAGGGAACAATGGCAGACCAATGGTCCAGGCAAGAGACATAGTTTCCTGTACTGGAGTGATCCTTCCATCGCTGACACAAGGGGGAGAGGGGATGGTGTGGATGCGCAGAGCTGAGCAGACTGCAGCAGAGCTGAGTAACTGCCATTAATGAGGAGGAGAGAGAGGGAGAGAGAGAGGGAGGGAGAGAGGGAGAGAGGGAGAGAGAGGGAGGGAGAGAGGGAGGGAGGGAGAGAGAGGGGGGGAGAGAGGGAGAGATAGAGAGAGAGGGAGAGAGGGAGGGAGAGAGGGAGGAGGCCGCAGGGTCTCTGTGTTCCACAACGCTGCTGAGGAGCTTGTTAACCTGCCTCCTGCCAGCCTGGCCGCCATCTCCCAGAAAACCCGGGAACAGCCCAAAACGCAATGCAGAAGCCGCCAGGTTCGTCCAGGAGATGTCTCTGAAAACTTTTATGCAGTAAACTTTTATACCCGCTCCACCGCTCTTCTGAGGGGGACATCTCTGAGGTGTGCGGAACAGATGAAGGGAGAGGACCAAAGTTCCCCTATCCCCCCTGTCAGAGTCACGTGGTGGGTCACATTTGATTAAAAGCAGAGCCTTGGGGGCGGGTAATGAAATTAGCGTTGACTCCCCGCCTCACAGCTTTCAGACCTAATTAGCCCTTAGCATAGCTGTGAGGAGGGAGCCCAGGTGAGTCAGATGGGGGGGGGGGGCTACTCTTAAGCCACCGCGCTTCCAGCCTAAGCCCCCAGCCAACATTGCAAAATCCCTCTGTAAAATATTCATAAGGCAACTGGGCTCTGCATGCTGGGGTAGTGCTGAGTGCTGAGTAAACAGATTGTGTTTAACCCGCTCTCCCTCTAAACTGTCTCCCACAGACTTGTTTTCCCTTTCACCTCTCTCTCCCATGACCACCCTCCTTCTCTGTACCCTCATTCTCTCATACACAAACATCTTTCTCTCCCATGCTTTCTCTCACTCTTTCGCTCTTGCTCTCTTACACCTTGGGTCTTGCTCTCGCTCTCTCTCTCTCTCTCTCGTGCATTCTGAGAGGCTGCAACAGGAAGGGAAATGACACAGAGCACCCGTGGCAGCAGGAGTATCCATGGACAGGGCTGTCAGTACTGGGTCTGCTCTGGGCGAAAGGCCCGATACGGAATGCGCTGACTCTCAGCCAGCAGTGATGATGCCGCCCCTGACTGACCTGTGCGGTCTGACACTGAGTACATTAAGCAGCCTCTGACCCGCAAATTACCCCCTCAGCATCCCAATGACACACTGCAGGTCTCCACACGCTGTCTCTTTCCCAATGACACACTGCAGGTCTCCACACGCTGTCTCTTTCCCAATGAATCACTGCAGGTCTCCACACGCTGTCTCCTTCCCAATGACACACTGCAGGTCTCCACACGCTGTCTCCTTCCCAATGACACACTGCAGGTCTCCACACGCTGTCTCTTTCCCAATGACACACTGCAGGTCTCCACATGCTGTCTCTTTCCCAATGACACACTGCAGGTCTCTTTCCCAATGACACACTGCAGGTCTTCGCACGGTGTCTCTTTCCCAATGAATCACTGCAGGTCTCCACACGCTGTTTCCTCCCAATGAGACACTGCAGGTCTCCACACGCTGTCTCTTTCCCAATGAATCACTGCAGGTCTCCACACGCTGTCTCCTTCCCAATGACACACTGCAGGTCTCCACACGCTGTCTCCTTCCCAATGAGACACTGCAGGTCTCCACACGCTGTCTCTTTCCCAATGAGACACTGCAGGTCTCTCCTACCTACATTGCTTATAGTAGCAATAAATAAATTCAAGATTTCCTCAAAGTGAACTCACAAACTATCCACAATGTCAAAAAATCTGGTGGCTAAACACAGAGAACTGACTTATTCACTGACTTATGACTTATATCTCAAATGAAATCCTTAAAATCAGCTATTTTTATCATATTATATGCTTCTCCTCTTGCTGCTCTCCTCCTTCCTCGTTCTCACTCTTGTCTCTTGTCTTTTCATTTTGCCCCGTCGTCATTTTCCCTCACAAAATGAAGGCATACTTTTGACCGTTTACCGCAGCCTATGGAAATTGAAGTGGAAATGCGGCTTATGATGATGTAGCTGTGCTCATAGCTCAACGGATCGAAACACTGTTGAAGCATGACTCGCCAGTAGATGTGTATATGTCAGAAACTTTCTTCAATGCTGTCTCTATATGAACATTACAGCAGTGTATTTGTTTGGACAAAAGTGCTACTCTTCTGCCTAAAGGCTTTATCTTTCAAAGAACAATCCAGATTTTATTTTACCTGAGGGCGTAGAAAGTTATTACCCCCTCTGGGCCAAGCCCTGACTGCTAGACCTGAGTCTATCTATCTTCATATTTGGGGCAGAGTTTCCTCTTCAGAGAGCCTTCAAAGTCAAATAAAAGCATTCACAAGACAAGGAATAAGGAAGATGTTGGTGCAAGGTCATTGGCGTTGTGGTGGAAAAAGAGATCGGAGGGGCCCAGGAGTGGTGTGGGATATACCAGAGCAAGTTTTGAAATGCCGCTACTATAGGACTGACAAGAGCTGCAAAATCCTGGGTTATCCTTGTGAACTTCAAAGCAAACAACATTTCTCTGCCATTATGTAAATGGCACAGTATTTGCGCAGGGCTTGAAAGGCACTTCTTGCAGCGAGCCGGTCTTAGCGCGAGCCGCTATCACTGCAACTCTGCCAGTATCTCCGTGGCAAGGCGGTCTCTTCAGTGACCGATCACCGCATGGTCTCCCCGCTTGAATGGTATTACAAACACAGTGGGGTTTCTAGCGCGGTAAGAGATTAGGTCTTACGTGAAAGAACAGCCCTAACCGCCGTGGGTTTCAGCCTCTACTCACACAACACGTTATACAGCCGGGCAAGCTTACACACCGAGGGATCGATGTTGAGTCTCCACCACCTAGCAGACAGAGACATTCCACTGTGGCTGTGGCTGGAGCTGGCGCTAGGAATGGAATTCCCCATTTTCTCAAAGACTGACATCATCCATCAATGCTTTTCAAATACACTGACACTACAGGATACCCCTACCTATAGAATATATTAACATTTTTAAATATAGACATATAGCCACAATGAATTGAATGTCAAAACTGGTAGTTGATACCATATATAAATTATAACATGAAGCATAAAGTGTTCATTATTCCCCTGGCATTTGGGGGAATCCAAAGAAATTATTCAGAACAAACTGTCATGAGAAAAGTTCACAAAGATCACAAAGTAGGAAATACTAGAATTTTTTTCTGGAAATTAAAATGTAGTTCAGACAAAATGTGATCATCACTGAACAGGTCAGCAGGTTGGACTGCACAGGATTCAATTTACTCTCAAACAGCTTTAAAAGATTACCTCCAGTAGAAATATGGCTGTCTAGTTGTATCAATACTCATGATGGGAATTGTGAAGACATAAGCTCATTAACCACATATTACTCCACCATAATACTGATTGGCAAAGTTTGGCTGACTAATAATTAATTTCATGTGAATTACATAATATTTGAATAAAGTTTTACCGGAAAGAAAAAAGTTTACAGCACAGACACTGGTGGTGACAATGCAAATCAGCATATCGGAAGGTGCATTCTGAAACAGGATTGGTCATTTGGGGAACTTATTTTCCAGCCAGGCATATATAGTCTTGCAAAAGCAGTTCAGCCAATTCCAAACAGGTACTAAAACTGCATGTCCACAACTGGTACACTGAGACCTTATAAAACGGTCACGATGCCAGAGTAACTGCTGATGATTTTTCAAATAACTGTTGAGTGAGTCCACCAGTGCCCCAGTAGAGTCACATGCGCTGCATGATTTGCTAAATTTAATTACAGAGGTTCTACACCGAATTAAATGTCATCAGTTTGAGAGACCAGCATGTAATGAAGTCTTGATTCCCTGAACTGCAAAGTTGATACAGGAAAAACCATGTTCTTTATGATAGTTTTCAAAAGTGCAGGATCTGAAGAATTTTTTGGCAGTAACGCTGTGCTATGAATCGTAACACTTGTTCCCATCAGCTCGGCATAGGCTGGCAATGCATAACGCACACAAACTTACACGTGAACTTAGCCATGTTTCCACAAGGTGAAAAGTCTGTTTTACCGCAGTCGAGCATTTAATATGCATCTAGTCAAGAGAAACCAGCAACAAGAGGCAAGCAGAAATGCACACAGGATGAGAAATGCGCAGGCCTAGGCACTAAGGGACAGTAATGCAGCTGCTTCTACCCACACAAGATGCTCTTTCAAAAAGATGCACCCTCCCTATTCCCATGATGCACCGCTAAAATGTTCTCAGGGAAGTGTAAAGGACTAATTGTGTACGGGGGGAAAAAAGAAAAAGATTTGTGGAATAAATTCATTTAAAGGCTTTAGCACTGGAAAGCGTCCAATCAGAGCTGCAGAGACTGATAAAGTACGCCAACAGCCTATTAATAGCCCCTCACAACACAGGGGCCTGAGGAGGGATTCCTTAATTTACGTGCGAGAGAGCTGCAAAGACAAAGCCAATCCGCAATCTTATAATAGCACAACAGAGACTCATCAGTCTAAACCGATGGCACAATGCAGACGAATCAGACCCAGCCAACAGCCCAATCACTCTTACCCGGAGACACTGTGGGAGCAGGAACCAGCGCAGCCAATACCAGAAAAGAGAGCAACGAGGTGCAGAGAGGGGGAAGGGGGGAGAGGCGGAGCCGGTACCTTAAAGAGGCGGAGGATGTTGGCCACCATGATGGAGACAGAGCTGGCCGAGGCCCCGATCACGCCCACCACCCTCTCAGGCTTGGTGATGATGGGCGGCCCCCCGCTCAGGCACTTGACGTCGGTGCCGTCCTTCTCGATGAGCGCCTGGACGAAGGTGAGGGACTGCTCCAGGGCGTGGGTGTCACGTGAGCAGGTGTCCAGGATGCGCGCGCCCAGCGTGATGTTGGGCAGCAGGTCGTGGTCGTTGTTGATGCGGTCCAGGGCGAAGAGCATGGCCTCCAGCCGGTGGATGCCCTTCTCCTTCTTCAGCTCCCCGCACGCCTTCCCGTCGTTCCCGCGGGCGTGCACCGGGAACAGACCCCCCAGCGAGATGTCCCCGTCGATCCGGATGGAGTTCAGGTGGGTGTGACCGGGCGGGCGGGGCTTGGCCGCCAGCGTCGCCACGGCGCAGCAAAGCAGGACCAGTGTGGAGCTCCGAATGATAGTCCAACAGCCAATCAAATCCCTCAAGCAGACTGGGGGCAGAGCCATGGTGAAAAGCCAAACCCACATCCGAGAACAATCCCTTTTGAGTTGTAAAAAGGAAAAATCCCCCAAAAACTTCAAATTTGAATATCCTTTGGAGCAAAGACTCTTCAAAACCCTTATCCTGTCTCTGATCTAGCCTCGATAAGATTAATCAGGTTTTTGTACTTTTTTTCTAGAATTATTTCACTCCTGTCTGAAGGCAGGAATTATGGGTATTTCTTTAAACAGTCTGGCAGAAAGTGCCGGCCAGCCCATGGAGATCTCTCTCCGGAGACATTAGGAAGAACAAAAGATAGACAATGTGCTCCTCTCCACTCTTTCTCTGGCCCCAGTCGGGGTATTTAATCTTTCCTCTCCTGAAAAGAAGGGGGTGCTGTGTGTCAGTCCGCCAGGCCCCTCAGGTGCCACGGCATTTCTCTCACAGACCGATGAGTCGATTCCTGAAAGGCAAAAGAACAGACAAATGAGTCACCTGGAGAAGGGGAGGGGGGAAAGCTGATTCTGGTGAGCGATTGGCCCTCACGACTCCTGGATGACACTTCCTCAGCCACGCACTTCTACAGTTGCTAAGCACTCCCAGGGTCAAACTGAATTGAAGTGAACTCAGTCACACACCGCCATTCAGTTTAGCAGGTACCGCAAAAAAGCAGGAGCAGCAATGGTTAGGTTCACCATTTCTCTCCCCACCAGTCAAATTCAGATCTTTCCACCAAAGCATGAGAAGGTTGGGCACACGCTTTCAGCGAAGTCAGTAACACAGCCATGCACAGCAGCCGTATGAGAGAAAACAGATCTGGACCGGCAGGGCGACCTGTGCCTCAGCCTCCCTCTGCTCTGCCGTTAGTGCTCCCAGAGAGCAGTGAGGAATTATTCCACAGACATTGATAATTACTGATTCAGTGATACGCAGTATGACTGTGGTATAACCGCAGTCAGTTCCCTTCATGTGAATCTCCCCAGGGTTTTTTACTATGGAGTTGTGAAAGAGCCGTCACCCAATTAAGAGAACGGGATAAATCATAACCTGAAATTCCCTGCATTACTGGAGATGTCTGTTCTGCGCCCTGGCCTATCAGGGGTGGACATCAGAGAGGTGTCTCAATTGCACAGCTCCTTCTCTAAAGCACAATAAGCTAACGGTGCTATGGAGGTGTGTCCAGCCCAGGGTACAAGCTCATTGGCTGCAGCGAGGGGGGAGGGATTGTGCCAGCGATACCAACCCGCTCTACGGTCTAACCTGTGCCCCACCCTCATCGCCTGTACCAAGCACACGGTCTGCCATACCACCCCCTTCTCCTACCCCTCCACGCACAGCTGACGGACAGCGTCTCAGCACCTGGAACTAGGGCAACATCAAAGCCAGGCCCACAGGGGGAGGGTCCTGACTTTGATGCAGCTGATTAGAAGAACAGGAGAACCGGGAGGAGGAGAGGACCAAGAGAGGGATGAGAGGAGGTGGGGAGGAGGCAGCCGACATCTTTTGCTGGAGGAGGTTCCTCCTCACCCTCATTTATCACCCATACCCACCCCTCTCCATTTCGGGAAGCTTCCGCCGCCCGCGTTGGTACAGAGCGGTACCACCCTGCCTCGCCATGGCAGGTCGCCTCTCTCTCTTCGCGGCTCTGACAAAAACAATCACCGCCGCATCGGAGAGCGGCGTGCCCAGCGCATACAGATGCTATCAGCGCCCGCACAGGAGTAATGAGGGCCCGGGAACGGGCACTGATAACAGGATTCAGCGATAGCCCCGCTGTCAGGAAGCAGTGATTCACAGCGCCTTGCCAGGTTGGGAAGCACCATGCAAGCGCCTCTGGACGTGTCCTGCACAAACACATTCAATGATGTAACGGGCTGAAACATCCAATCAGAATGAGATCAGAGGTCAGCGTTGGTTGAACCCTCTGGGAATGAAAGAGGCCATCATCCCTGTGACCTATTGGTTCTCAAAGGTTCTAACTGTGCCGTCCCACTAAATGCATTTGCATTGGTTTTGCTCAATTAAGAGCAGTCCTGCGGTGTAACGACTGAGGACGGACCCGTTTCCAGCATGCACAATTGCCGTACCGAAACACACTGGAGATATAGAATGCGCTTGGATATAAGTTTTTTCAGATGTCTCGAGTTGAAGGAGTCCCCAGTTGTGTAACTGCATTCATGAATAATGTACAGAGCTGCAGGCAGATACACAACTGGATATCCCCCACCTACCTCCCCCACCTCCACCCCCCCCCCCCCCTTTCTTCTCCACCAAGTCAAATAATGAGGAATCCCAGTGCTGGTTACTTTATGGAGCCCTGCTTCATGCTGTAGTCTCATGTTCCACTGGGTAAAGAGAAAAGAGAAAGATATTTATATCACAGCGCTCACATCGTCCTCCTAAAACACACCATCAATAATAGATGAAGGCTTCCCAGCTGAAGAATAGTAGTGTTCTCACTGAGGACTGGGACTGGTGGGTGAACGCAGGAGGAGCAACACTTATTGTCTTTGAGGTGCAGAGGCAGAGAGAGAGAAGCCCAGCGTCCACTCAGGACCAATCAGGGTCTGTGATGTTAGAGAGGTCTACCCTGCAAAGTAATGCACTGGATCCTTTCTCTCGTTGACATGAAAGCATGTGGAGTGTTTCGTGACTGTACGTTATGTTCTGCTCTGCCACTGCAAAACTCATTGTTTGATTTTGAGGACAGAATGAATTCTTTTCGCATTTTAACATTCAATAAGCTTGATGTAAGAAACAAATAGCAAATAGTTTATCCTGCAACAATGATTCGTAATTCTCAAAGCTCTTTTCCCCATCTATCACAATCTATCTTTTAGATATGATTATTATAAGATTCAACAGAACATCCGGCTTATTGATTTGAATAATACATGTAGTAGTAGGCAAGATGTTATCAGATTTCAGATTTCAAATCCCTTTCCTCCCATGTTCCTTCTGATTGCATCGGTAATAAAGTAACACTGATGGTAATTACATCTTGATGCCGTACAGAATGGGCAAATAAATTGGTACAGTATCTGATAAGTGTTTAGGAGAACAACAAGAAGTGGGACTTTTATTCTTTGTGGCTTACGCAGCTATTTCTGATACAACATGGCTCAGGAGAGCAAATAATCCTCCCCACATCTTGTTAAAATTCGGGGATTGTGGCTGCAATGAAAACCAGCATACACAGAGGTCTCCCAGGATGGAATTTGTGAATCACTGGTATGTATGACAACCCTAACCGCCCCTACTGAGCTACATGGACAACTGCCTTCCTGCCTTTCTATATGATGAGTGACCAGTGGATTAATGAGTTAAATCTGCCGACAAAGGGGTGAAGTAATATGGACTCTGCAGGAGCAATCTGGCTTGGTGCCTCCTCCTGAATGCCAGGGGAATAGAGAAAGGGGTAGAAGGGCAGGAGAAGGCAGGGGCGAGGGGGAGGGGGTGGATGCAGCTGAGATTCATTGCGTGCCGACTCGAAGCGACAAGGTCTGTGAATAGACCTCCCTGCCATCCCCCATTCTTCCCATCTCCTCCAATGAAAAATGTCGCGCCACAATTCATTCGCGGATAATGCAGGAGTAATTATGTACAATGGAGGTGATAGTGACCTAGTGTCCCTCCCCTCTTACAGTCACCGTGGATACGCATGGCGGTAATAGAACACTAAGGTGATGCAGTGAGGTCTGTCATTGTACGGGGTACGGAACGCGTATGTTTGTAAAAAACGGATCGAGTCATTCGCAGGCAGGGGCTGAGATGGAGTGAGGGGTGGGTTCAAAGCGCAGTAATGATCCCTAATGCTGCGCGTTCCGCTAATACGGCCGTGGGAGCTGGTGCGCTCATTCAGGCCCGCCGCGCCAATGCCCCAATTACAGAGGAGCACTGTCGTCAGTCAGCGGCTCCGCATCAATGACGTATTTACTCCACTGTGCCACGGCTGATGGGGGAGTGAGCTATCATGGAAGCCATAATGGGGGGAGCTCCAATAAGCTGTTAACCACTCGCATGTTTCAGCCAGCTAAAAGGTTTTGCACGGGCAGGAAAACACGATTGGTTGGAAAACACAATGATTGTTTCATATCAGTTCATTGCCGATGCATTACAGCATCTCTATCCATGTTACAGTTTTTTCACAAAGACCCATTCTCCATCGATACCAAACACTACGTCTAATACAGAGCTACAATTTATTTTGACTGAAGTATACTGTCCCTGCTGAAAAAACAACAAACAACTCAAGCTAGGTTTAGAAACAGCCAGCTTGACCAGCTTGACCAGCTCCATTTCCAAACTGGTCAGGCTGGTATAGCTGGATAGTACAGCAGGGGTACGGTCACTATGAATCCCTTAATAGTCTTAAAGATGGTAGGAAAAGCTATCTTATATTGGCATGTATGATTTCCCCTTCCTCTGTCTCCGTGTTTGCTTCACAGAATTCCACTCTGGTTCAATTCTTCAATACCAGGAAATCCTCTGTAAGACAGTTAATACACAGCTCTGTGGGTGTTCAATTACACAAACACTCTCCCTTGAAATAACCTTCTGCCGGATGGCCCAGCCTGCCCCTCTTGGACTCCCTTTGTACAAAAAGATGCGTAAAAATCAAAGAAATTGGGAACAGCACCAAGAGATAGACAGCCATTAGAGAGACCTGAACGGGCAGCGGAGCACTTACGGCTACCTGAGAAGAGAGGGAGAGAGAGAGAGAAAGTGTGAGACACCTGAAGAATGTTAATGCCAGAGTTCCCAATCAAAGCCAAATCCTGCATATTGTTAACTTAAGCATTCATCTTCCCGCTGGGACCACGATGAAATGTGAGCTTGCAGCAGTTGTAGTCAGATTCCTGTTACCTAATAGATGATCCATTATGAATGAAGTGCACACAGAGAGATAACCTGAAGGGGAGTTGTTCAAATCTGGAAAAGACATCATGGTTTCTACACTGTTGGGTGACATAAAAACATATTTTTACGCAACACTACAATGCAGACACAGTATAATCACCATGACTGTCTTGGGGAAAACAGCCAAATATTGGAAGCCTTTTTGAATATTCAGAATATACCCTTCTTTCCTTCAGTCCCATGTTTGAGAGCTGTGTTTGTGTCATACTGATTCATGTTACACAAGTTTGGGGAAATGATTTGCAGCTTGTTCATTTGGGTTTCTGTGATTATTTGTCCTAATTGGGACAAAATTAAACCAATAAATATTACCTGTATGGTACAGAAAAATATGATGGATATATAACTTTCTTTTTCTACATATCCCTGTACGTATATTCACTTTATATGTCTCTAGGCTCAGGGTGCTGGACTAATGTAAAGAGCATAACATGGGGTACACTATATATTTAAGGGCTGCTATGCATACAGTTGTTCTGAGTATAACTCATGGCAAGGAATACGTGTCCATTGGGCAGAAACACCCCAGAAAATATTCACGTTTTAAGACATGGGCACGTATTCCTGTCTATCCCAAGCTTGAAATATGAGAGTGTTTATGACTGCAAAAAGACACGTCCGTGTGTACATTTTAAAGGTTGGTTTCTTAAAGACGGCCATCATAAAAAAAGCATAAAATGTGTGGTGAGCAATTTTCCAGGCCTCTGAATCCCTTGACGGATTCCTTCCATTGTGTTTCCCTGCAACACATCTATTATTCGCGATATAATTACACCCTGCAAGTGACAGGAACTGCGCGGCGTCAGACATTAATTAAAGGCCTGTTTATACCCCTCCTTACAAACAGGCCTTTATAATACAACACTTACCCTGTTGCCTCTTAATATCTCCTCAATATTGCTTCTCTCTGTTCTAAACAGCTAGATGTAAAGTGAATTATTTATGGCACTACTTAAAACATGAAGCAGGGGAGCTCCTTGGTAGCCACAGCTGAGGAGCGCTCCATCTTAGCCAAGCGAAATGGTATGTAGGTTACTTTTATTGCTAAGGCATTCCCAGGACTTCAGGGACAAACGGAGGGCAGAAAAAAAAGAAAAGAAAAGGGAAGGATGAGCGTACGTCTTTGTGTAGACTCCTTATCCATGGCCCACTTTGCAGATAGTCTGGCTAATTTATCATGTCAGGGGTTTCAGAAAACACAGAAAAACAATCTAAGAACCAAGATGCCTTTTGAGTGGCTGGCGATTTCTTAAGTGCTGAAATACCTGCGGAAGTGCAGGAAGTAAACACAGAGGGGGGGGGGGGGGGGCAGCGATGAGTACAGCTGACGCTCTGGCATCTCTCTCTGCTAAGGCTCAACGAAATTACTGCTGTCTTGAATTTCACCGAGCCTAAGCAATAAGTACTCTTTCATGCTATTACAATGGATATTTCCTGAACAACAAACGACCTCACTACACTGAGGAACATCTAACAAGCTGTGCGCTTAGCCAAGATGGACATCTCTCAACGTTAATGAATACAGATTGGCACTGAGTGGAGGTGGGTGGAGGTTTAGTAATATACAGTATAAAAGATGGCTGTGTGCACGGACCCCTCCTCTCAGCCCCGCCATGGACTCAGCCCTGCCGACTCGCACTGAGACATGCTTTTCATCTCCCTGTTAAAAGCTTCTCGGCCTGGAAGAACACTTTTCAGAGGGTTGCAGGCTGGCAACGGGGAGGATGACTCTGACTAACTCAGGCTCCTTTAGGTACAAACTGTGTTGCTTCAGGCAATATATGCAACAACGGACGGTACATGAAGAAGAGGAAGCCATACAGGTAGGAAGATGCTTCTCTATGCTTACATCCAGAATCCCCCAAGAACAATTTTATTATCCTTTTTCATTTTAGGATCAGCTTGCTGCCGTCACATGACACAATATCTGGGCATATTGTACACAATAACCCCACATTCTCACTTATTATCATTCACCTCAGGCACCGGTATTAGCAATCTGTTACCCAATATGACACCGATAACCACAGACCCTTGTACAAAGTTTCCCTCCCTTGCATCAGTCAAGATATGCTGATGGAGAGAAGAAAGGGGCATCAAATGTATGGAAATGAGGGTGTCCAGAAAGCAAGCCTCCCTCTCTGAACTGTGGCGTGTGTCTCCAGAAGCGTCAATGTGCACCTTGTGTTAAAGACCCAAATGAAGTAAAGAGCTGCAGGGGAAATACTCCATCAGCGGATAAACACTGCATAAATGAGGAGGCTGATATTTACAGCTGAGGGTTTGCCGTGTCTACAGGGGGCGGAGATGGCGGGTATCACGCTAGCTCGACGGAAGGAGGCGGCGCCCTACCCACAATCCCTTTATGCGGGGGCCAAACTGGGAGCGTGGCCCGTGCGGTCTGCCAGACGGGCGAGGCTAGCGACAGGCGGTCCAGATGAGCGCGGCCTAGTGGCTAATCCTCGCCGCTGAGCGCTCGCCACGGCCAGGATCCCCAGGGGAGCAACCGGCGAGGGACGCAGCAGGGACCAGGAATCGCATGGCAGCTCTCGCTCTCCCTCCTTCCCAAAATAGAAACTACGCTCCTGACAACAGAGCCCATGAATATTGCATCCCTCTGCTTTTTCCCAGGGCTGTCTTGCAGGGCTTTAGCGCCGTGGCACGCCTGAATGGATGAGGTGCGGATATTTGCAGAAATAACCCCCTCCTCCGCATTCACCCCCGGATGCGACCGCAGACCATTATCCGCCAGGCCTTGAGTGGCAGCCTTCACACGTATCACATGGACATGATGGGAGGTGGTGAAAGTGCAGCCCAGGGATGTCTAGGTATTGCTCTTCAAATTCGAAAAGGAAGCACTTCGGCTGCCCTCTACTCTGTGTGAGCTCACTTGGACTCACAAGATGGATCCGCTCTTAGCATGACTGAGAAGACCAGCTCATTAATCCAGCAAAGTGAATACAAAGCCTGTGCTCATTTTTCTTCTCCAATAAAAATAAATACATACTGCGGAGTATCTGTACATATCAAGATAATAATAGCCATAATATAGCCTCTAATAGTCAGAAAATGTAAAGAAAATAATAATTAATAGCCTTCAGCTTAATCAGCTGATTTTTCAACTCTGAGCCACTTCAAAACAGTAATATAGTGCCATCAAATAAGCACATTATCTTTGACTGGTGCCCTAATTTCCACCTTCACCCAGGTCTGTAATTCATAGATTCCAGGACCTGAGGTACACGGTCTGTCACCAGAAGACAAAGGTGCTCAGATCCGCTGACCTTACCATTATCCCCACGGCTCATTTCATGGTCTGTGCCTGCTCTCGGCCCACGCAGATAAGGCAGGGATCAGAGGATAGGCACACGTCCTGCGCAGGCTTTGTCTATGGGTGATGAACACACTTCGAGGGTGATCTTCCACGCCGGATTATCAGGTTCGATTCAGGACACGCTCTGAGGCCGGGTGTCAGAGCACCGACTGCTCCAACTCGAGCTAACGAGCTACACTTCAAACGATGTCACGCTGCGGCAAAACAGCCACGTCACAGATCTGAGCTGATGGTAAACATTACCATTATCCGGGGATCAGCAGCCGGGTCAGACGCACGCAATCGTGAGGGTGTTGACGGTCTTATTTTCAGCATTTCTTTTTTTCTCGATGGTTATGAAAGCATCTCGTGTGCGGAATTAAGCTGGGAGCTGAGCAAGCTCCCAATCTGCCAGCACTGCTGTCTCTTCCACTCTTCTTATTTATCTCCACTTTGAAGATCTGCCCAGTTTCAAAGTGAATCCTGGCAGCTTTGCGTATGAGGGAAAAACTGTTTGCACACCTGATAGTGCAGACTGCAGGTTCCACTGATGCACAAATGCAAATAAGAAAAGAAAACGCACAACACTATCTTATTAGTTGGCAACTTTCCTCATTATGACTGACAAATGTCAAATTAAAAGACATGCCTAAAACAATTCATGAAGTTTCCAACTAAGAAGATATCTGTAGTGTTGTAGAGTTTAGTCTAGTTTAGTTTTCTTAGCTTCTGGTAGTATGAAGCTGAAGGTAAACCTGGAGGAGCAGTTGGCTGAGCTTTGACATAAGCAATGGTCTACAACGTGAAGTTAACTGACCATTAACTGTCTCTTCTCTGATCTCCAGCTCTCATCACTGCAAATCATACAGATGAATATACAGCAGGTTCTGCCAAAACCTTCTCCCCATACTAATCTCTGATCACAAATATCTTACTGAAAGTGGCTTTCAGTATCCCGTTGAAAGCAAAATGAATGAATTAATGAATGAATGAATGAAATAATGTGTGGTAGTGTAATCGCTGGCCATCATTAATACGAGACCTTAATGGTTTTACATATGGAGAAGGACTAATGCTGTCAGAAGGAGAGAGTTAGAAACAAACAATGGACAGCAATGTTTTTTGGCCAGACCACAATGGGTGAAAATTAACTTCATTTTTAGGCATCGTTTGTCTTCCGTGACATGGCTATTGATATTACACACTGCTGCTGATGCAACACCGTCACCTGAAGCCAAAAGTTTCTGAGGATAACAGTAAACATTTTCATCATAAATTCAGGTAACAATACAGTAAAAAGCTCCTGGCGGAAGAGTTGGTCTTGAGCAGTGCTGAATCAATTCCCCAGCTAAAAAGGCTTTCAGCTCCAAAGTACCAGTTTTGCAATCTCCTTGTTGGGAGCTGGGATGTCTGCTTCAGGTTATATGGTCCATCTGAGGGGCTGGGGACAGGCCTGTGCCCACACAGAAGCTTTCCTGGAGGAATGTGATTGTGTTTGAAAATGAGCGTCGGGCATTAGGCCCGAAGCCAGAGGAGCTGAAAGCACTACTCTTGCACATCGTACGCACAGTTCCCCCATGTGTCAGTCCGCGATCTGCATTCACAATCTATCTTGACTTTACCCGCAGGTAGAGGAAGGTATCGTTTAAAAGAGAGAGAAAGCTGGCCCCCTATGGCTGTTTTCGAATGAGTTGCTCACCGTGGGGGAAAAAAACATTTGGACAGAACTATTTGCGACGTCAGCTCGTACGGGCGAGCAAACTGTCTCTCCAGATGGAAGCTGTGCTAGTCACAGCCGCGGCGTGGCGTGGCATGACTTTAGTGAGGTTGTCAGCCAGCAGCAGGAATGGGAAGATGGACGTTTAAGCAGGTAGACAGGGAAGCATCCATCCAGCTGTCCCTGTCAAGCTCTGACAGCTAACAAGGAAGGAACAGGCCAGAGAAGTAACTTAATCAGCCCAACTTTCCATCAGATGAAATGGTACCAGAACTTTCATCTCAGAGGTTTACATTTACAATCCTATGATACATATGATATGCACTTAATTACTCTCATAACGGAGTACACAACATTTATCTATGACAAGTGCTAAACAATGTAATCTGAAATAATATGAAAGGAGAATCATATTGACTAGGTACAGATATACAGGTCTCATCCACAGTGACCACTTCATTATGTATTTGACACAATTTGCACTCAATGACCCCTTTATTAGGTAGGCCTGTACACCAGCTCGTTAATACACATACCTAATCAGCCAGTATGCAGTTTGTCAATAGATTGTCTTTTGTATTCTATGGTGCCCACACACAATCATAGAGTCAGGTACTTAGATAAATCAGGTACTTTCCCCTCACTCTGTATTTCTTATCACAGTCAATCTGTTATATAAACTGCTCAGCTGGAGATTGGAAGTTCATGTCAGAGTGATGACAAAGACCCGAGTCGTGAGACTGTAACATGGGGCATGCTGAAGTCATCCAAAAAAAAAGTTTTGCAGCAGAAATTTTTCTCCCCAAGAACCAAGCTGAGCTGGCATCTCACAGCTGGAAGCAGAGAATGCTTCAAACCAATAAAATGAATCCATCCGTCCCTCCCAAAAAAAGGAATCGGTACAGTGAGACAGAATTGTTTGAAGTGAATCAATCTGCAGTCCCAGTAGTTGCTGATGATCTGGCAAACAACAAAGAAAGAAACAGCAGAAAAGCCCCTTCTGATCCACTCCCATTTTCTCCCAATTCATTCTCTGTTTTATCCGCAGCTGTCGAAGGAGCGTTGCGTATTCGATTCCAGCGTGTGATTCCCCGATCGAAGGAGAGGGGAATTAGCACACCGTGAGATAAAGGCTTGGACAAACCTCGCTCGTGTTCTCCTTTACCTCCTTCTCCTTCACCTACCCAGCTTTCATGCAAAACAAAGCAGTGTGTGTGTGTGGAGAAAAATAATAATAATAATTCAACGACCTGCACTGGTGCAATTCTATTACCCCCAGCCCTGACAGGAATCAGGATCATCTCACCTCAAAATCTCTTATCTGCTTTTCACGGCATCCTGGCTTTCTGACAGCACCTCATCATCTGAGGGAGCGCTCGGGCAGAATTCTGCTCAGGCTTGGCAGGGCCCCTGCCCCCTCCCTCCAGCTGAAGGAGTCTCAGCTGTGCTGTGCGGAGGCCTGGACTGAGGACTTATCCCCAAACTCCCTCTCCCCTCTCCTTCCCTTCCCTTCCCAGAAACCCTACCCGCCCTCGCCCAAGCAGTGGCGTGTTCGCCGCTGTGTGCGGATCCCACAACAGAAACGTGTCCGTTTAATTATTCAGTCTCCTTTCCTCTCTTTATCTTTCTCTCCGTCTCTCTCATGCCCTCTCTTCTCTTCCCCACTCTCTCATGCCCCCCTTCTTGCTCTCTGCAGTGCCTGAGCCTTCTTTGTTGCTCTTAATTTGGAGTCAGGCATGTAGGACCTGAGAAGTGCATTACATTTATCTTCCTGGATTAATCTTGGATCAGACGGGAGTGGAGTGGAGAGAATGAGCGGGGAGCTCTAATATGCACCGGCTAATAACAAAACCTGGCCACTGATTTCCACTGCCACCTGTCCAACCCCTATTCAGAGCACTCAATGAACCCGGAACACTCTATTAGTGCAGAACCCTGGGGGGGGTGTGTGTGTGTGTGTGTGTGTGTGTGTGTGTGTGTGTGTGTGTGTGTGTGTGTGTGTGTGTGTGTGTGTGTGTGTGTGTGTGTATGTGTGTGTGTGTGTGTGTGTGTGTGTGTGTGAGTGTGTGTATGTGTGTGTGTGTGTGTATGTGTGTGTGTGTGTGTGTATGTGTGTGTGTGAGTGTGTGTGTGTGTGTACACATGTGCACGTGTTTATATGTGTGTATGAATTTCTGTGCATGCATGTGTTCGTGCTTGTGTATGTGAGCATGCACAGGTGTGTTTCCGTGTGTTTGTGTATGTGTGCGTGCATGTGTGTGTGTGTGTGTGTTTGTGTATGTGTGTGTGTGTGTGTGTGTGTGGGTACATTCATGGGATTTTGCGTGCATATGTCCCTGGGGAAACAGAGTTCAAATTTCTCAGTAATATGAAGATGAATATGAAGCCTTCGGTTATGCCATCATAGCTTTTACATTTTACATTTAGTATCCAGTGAGTGATTATAAATGGACCTTCTCTGTGTGAAGCATGGAGGCAAAAAGCAGTGCCAGATACAAACTTCAGCTCTGCCCAGGATGTAAATATGATTACACCATCAGAATAACAGCAAAATAGCCTGCAAATCAATTTTATTAGGAAACCCACCCCAAGTATAATGTGTTCTTTACCAAAATATATAATATATTATAATATTTTAATATAATTGTATTATATTATATTATATTATATTATGTTATATGATGTATTGCATTATTGTATTATAATTGTATTGTATTATAATTAGTCTTACGCCATTAATGCAAATACCTAGTCAACCAATCATGTGGGAGCAACTCTCTGGTACAAGCTGACAATAAGGTGACAGCAATTCATTTCACCACACATTACAACATCTCTGAACACGTAAAACGTTTAAGTGGATGGGCTATAACAGCAGAAGACCAATAAGTCCAAACAATAAGTCTAATATGTACCTAATAAAAAGTGGTCACAGAGTGAGTATGCACATAATGAACAGCATTTGTAAATGCATATGCACTTTTCCACGTTACACAGTGCACGTACACTAGGTAACTGAAACTGATCATGGAGAGCCAACCATGCTTCGTCTTAGCACAGCCCAGGAGTTATATGGAGACAGGAGATAGGACTCATGGTTAGTGTCAGTCAACATCTTGGGCAGCCTGTAGGTAGTGGTTAAGGTAAATGACTGGGACACGCAAGGTCGGTGGTTCTAATCTCGGTGTGATCCACAATAAGATCCGCACAGCCATTGGGCCCTTGAGCAAGGCCCTTAACCCTGCATTGCTCCAGGGGAGGATTGTCTCCTGCTTAGTCTAATCAACTGTACGTCGCTCTGGATAAGAGCGTCTGCCAAATGCCAATAATGTAATGTAATGTAATCTTGTTTGAACCAAGCATTGCTCTTCACATCACTCTAATAATAATAATGGTTCAAATCATAGACTTGCTGATAGTAAATGCTCCTACTTGCTCTACTCAATGTTGCTTTGCTGTCATGAATGGAGCAAGACCATGGTAGACAGGGCAACAGCCTGTACATATGTAAAAAAAAAAAAATGTCTGTTTTATTACTTATTGTTTAAAATCAAATAACCAAATAAATTAACAACAGTACAATGTTGCAGTCACTACATCAGCCTGCAGTTCAATCTCCACATGGCGGTTTTAAAATATTCAGCTCTGAACATTGCCCTCAATAATATATGCAACTTATTAAAACAAAATCTCCTCCTGGTATTCATCACACACTGACAGGTCCTTCGGAAGATAAAGTGTTCTGCTTCCGCAGTCCAAAAAGGAGGGAAGTAAAGCCCAAAATAAGGTCATTTACTCCTGCACCACCCAGCTCTACCAGCTGTCACTCTCACAGACGACACGCTTTGAACTGCTAACCAGACTCGTGGCACTTAATATTGATGCGTAAGCTTCATTCCTAGTTTAATCCTAGAATATCTACAGCTCAGATACTGCAATACAGGTTCCAAATGAAGTGGAGCAATAGAAGTTCCAAATTAAGAAAGAGGGATCAGAACTTGACACGTCCTTCCACTTCACCCAGATATTTTTCCTTTTCAACACAACCCACTGCCTGATTAGATATTAAACTCAACACGGTGGATAGTGAGGCAGAGAGTACTGTAAGATTTGGGAATATGGGAGTCACAGTGAGGAACCCTGTTCACAGGGAAGCAAAAATTAGCTGTTGACTTACTCCAACCCACCAGCACTGAAACTGGACCATTTAAAAATCCAGTGACCCTGATGACAACTGGAACCCTGTGGATGGCCAGCTTGCAGTTGGGAATGGGCTAGCCTCAGATTTGTGTTATTCCAGCTTCACCAGCAAGCCTACAATTGTGGAAAGGTGAATGATTCACTCAAGAACAAATATTTTATAACTATACCAAAATATGCTGCCAGTGCCTGTCCAAGGCGATTGACTGAGTTCTGAATGGATTAGATAATATGATTTATAAGGAATATATATGGGTCAAGAGGTTCAGCTGTTTTTCAGACCAAATGTCAGAATGGGGAAGAAATGTGTGGCAGACTGTGGAATGATTGTTGGTGCCAGACAGGGGAGTTTGATTATCTCAGAAATTGCTGGTACACAACTCTCAAGTCTCTAGAGTTTGCAAAGAATGGTGCCATATAAAAATAAAAACATCCAGCAGGCAGCAGTTCTGTGAGCAAAAACGCCTGAATGAATGCGTTATTTAGAGAGATCAGAGGAGAAGGGCCACACTGTTCAAGGCTGGCAAGAGAGTGACAGTAAAGCAAATAACCACACATTACACCAGAGGTATGCAGAAGAGCATCGCTGAACACACAACGCATCATAACTCTAAGTGGATCTACAGTGGTAGCAGCAGACCTATACATCTAAAAAATAAGTCTAATAAATACTAAATATCACTGAGTGTATGTCATTACTTAATTCCTAAACAATCGCAATTGTTGGTGGCAGAGGAGGAGGAGAAGAATCATCATCATCATCATCACCATCACCACCACCACTACCATCATAATTACATCTCATTATCTCATTATTAAGCTCCAGAATTCAAGCTACAAACACAACAATGATATGCCCATTAAGAAAGTCACAGTGAAAATAAATGATGCGAAGCTGCTGAGATAGTTGGGGCAGACTTGAGAAGAGCCGCCCGCTCACACGATGCGAAAATCATTTTTTACAGTTTTCAAAATAAAACAAAAAGGAAAAAAGCCCTGTGCAAAGGTTGGTAGCCCTGTCAGTACTAATTCCTCATCGGGCAACTATAACAGCTTGTAAAAAACTTCCTGAAGCCAGTCTTTCAATTATTGCCTTTGGAACTTTAGAGTTCAGGTTTGCTTTCGATCACACACAGATTAATTGTACCAGACATTTAAAGGTACAATATGTATATTTTTGTGTTAAAACATTGTTACAAGACCATTGAAAATTCCTTCCTATCATTGAAAAAGGCTCACTGACATGCTGACTCACCCTCTGCCTGTGTTTATAGTCCTTAAATTTGGGTGTCAAAATATACAGTTGACGGACTGACAATCTCTACCAAGAGACTGCATATAGCTGTACAATAATTCAAGTTCATTTGGTTCTAATTACCCCTGCCAATGGCATGGGGGGGAGAGCACGTTCACAGAGAAGGGGGAGGGATAAACAGGGTTATGGTTTGAGGATGTTTGTTGTTGCAATTCCTATTGTACCTTTAAACCACAGGTGCCCAAATGTTTGCACCTCACTGTATGTGAACTCATTCCTAAATGACGATTCCGCTGTACTTGTATTTGGGGGATCAGTTGCATTAAAACAGCCACTCCTGCTGGCTACTTGGCATCAACAAGCGACAACAAATGTGTTAACACCACGTGATGAACAGGCACAGCATAGGCTACAAGGAAGGAACTGGCAGATTCAGAAACAAATCCAACATGACAAAGAGGAACAGCGTTAGCCAGTGAGTTCAAACAGAAATGACTTAGGAAAACTTTGCTGCCGATGGTGAGGATGAGAGAATAAATGTATCGAACCCCGATACTGTTCTCATACTGAAAAAAGTCACATTCTAGAATGTCTTTTTTGCTTCAAAACAGAATATGACGTTCAAAAAACACATCCGTTGCAAACAATGTTTTGCCATCGTTGCAACACCACAGGGTAATACTGTAAATCTATATCACCACGTGAAACATGGTCAATTCTACATTAAAAAATTGTGATTCTCATTCTATCAAGAATCGTGCAGCCCTATTGCATACTGTTGCTGCATGAGCTAGCATCTGCATGAATTATCCTACTTATTCTTGAAATTATGCCTTTTAGAAAAAAGTTTTGCCATTCCCACCACCATCCAGCACTGATGTTTAGGCTGACTTACAACAGGGAGCGATGAGAGGCAGAGCCTTGACACTAAAATTTGCATTTACATTAAACCTCAATAAATATTGCTTAATTCATTGTGAGCTGTCTGACAGAACTTTAAATACCAAGAAATAGTCAGAAACAGTGTATTGTGCATTTTAAATGGCAGTGACATTTTGCAATTATTTATGTCTAATATACAGTATGTAGCTGTTCATAATATACTATTCTTTCCCTTGTATTCTGCTCGGGGACTACAGATGAGCTCAGACAGAGCTAATTCTGGTGCAGCAAAGAAGCCGTGTATTGTCCCTGTCAAATAAAGGCATAAATAAAGGGCATATAGTCATTATCTCGCATTGAATTCTGGTAGTCTGTGTTGTATGTTTAAAGTCAATTATCCTTCAAAAGCAGAGCAGCCCTTCGATTTATATCACCTTTTCCACAGTGATGTCACTCATCAATGGCATTGGTAATGATAAATCAGCAAGTAAATGTGATCCAGTCTCATTCCTGCTTTGCCTGTGTAGACAAACCTTGCTAAACCCTGGCAAGTGCCCCACATTTTGGAAAAATTAGCATTCTAATGGTGCATCCAGCTATGCAGACCTAGTTCAAATGTGCATTTGAAATATATTAACGCCTTAGATGCTGGTAAATACAAAAACATACCCAAAGATTTTGTTGAGACGTTTCCACAAATGTACTAATATAACAAACAAAACATACAATGAAAAAAAAACATTTTGCTGTTAATATAGAATTTTTTTTACATTTCCAGTAAATATCAGGACCTTTACTAGTATCAATACTTCTGATGTTAAAAGGTTGCTGTTACGGTTGGAATCCCAGTTGGGGCCATTCTGTGTGGAGTTTTCATGTACTTCCCTTGTCCGTGTGGGTTTCCTGCCACAGTCCAAAGATACGCAGGTGAGGCTAATCTGAGAGTCTAAACTGCCCCTAGGTGAGTGAATGGTGTGGGTGCCCTGTGATGGACTGACAACCAGTGCAAGGTGCCTTCCCTTTTACCAAATGCAAAATCAGTGGCTACAGCGATGGCCAGGGAAGGATGGGATTAGCCAGCAGTATAACTAAGTGGCTTCTCCCAGCATTGGGCCAATCGGAAAGCACAAAAATGTGGGCAGTCTGGTGGTGTGCAGCTCACACACAGGGTGTTCCAGTAATGGGATGGGCCTCCAGTTGTTATTGAGCATTCCAAATTGGATGCAAAATCCCAAGTGGCCGAGGCCTGCAATATTGTTACTGTATAAGCAGCTTAATCGTTAATGGACGTACAATGTTATATTGTTACAAAGTGGCTTTCTCCATTTGTTCTCTCTCTCCTCCCTCCCCTGTCATCTAAGGGAATTCCTCAGGCAATTAAAACATGCATCAAGGCCCCTATCAATGCACACAAATCCAAGTATTTGGTACACACTCAGCGACCACCTAATTAGGAAGACCTGTACACTAGCTTGTTAATGCAAATATCCAATCAGCCAATCATGTGGCAGTAACTCAATACACAAAAGCAATGCAGACATTGCCAAGTGGTTAGCATAACATAACATAACATAACATAACATAACATAACATAACATAACATAACATAAGGTAATGGCGAGAACAGGCCATTCAGCCCAGCAATGCTCGCCTTTTCCTACCACTAAGTGTACCCACTACCTAAATTGCCTAAAAGCTAAATAAAATCTAACACCACATCAAGCCTGGTCTTGAAAACCCCCAGTGTTTCTGCCTCCACTACATGCACTGGCAAGCTATTCCACACATTAACCACTCGCTGTGTGATAAAAAAAAAAAAGAATACCTGTAGGAATTTCTCCTTAGCCAATTTCCATTTGTGTCATTTCATTCTGCTAACCGAACTCAACCTAAAGAATCCCCTATACTTCACTTTGTTAATCCCTTTAATGAATTTAAAAGTCTCAATCAAATCCCCACTCAGCCTCCTTTTACTAAGATTAAGCATCTTAAGTCAATCCTTGTAACTCTTATATGTTATACCTGGAATCAATCTGGTTGCCCTTCTCTGAACCTTTTCTAGTGCCTCTATGTCCTTCTTATAGTGCGCCCCCTAGAACTACACACAGTACTCAAAGTGTGGTCGAACAAGAGTATTTTATAAGGTGAGCATAACTTCCTTGGACGTATAATCAATACTCCTGACTATGTATCCTAACATCCTATTGGCCTTCTTTACTGCTTCTGCACATTGACTAGAGCCCGAAAGGCTTTGGTCAACTATGACCCCCAAGTTTTTTTCCACTTGAGCACTATCCAATTTTGTACCCCCCAAGAAGTAGTCCTGCTCTTTATTTTTACTTCCCACGTGTAGAACTTTACATTTAGTTGCATTGAATTTCATTTGCCAGGTTTCTGCCCACATCGGGATTCTGTTTAAGTCTTCCTGGATTACTTTAGTAGAGTCTATACTATTAGCTAAACCTCCAGGTTTTGTATCATCTGCAAATTTAACTAAATTACTTTTAATGCCGATGTCTATACATTTTTTGTTTAATTTAATTAATGTAAATGAGGAAGAGCAGTGGCCCCAGCACCGATCCCTGTGGGACTCCACTTCCCACAATACCCAGCTCGGATAAGGCCCCTCCTGCAACTACTCTTTGTGTCCTCTCCCATAGGCAATTCCGAAACCACTTCGAAATGGCTCCTACAATTCCTACTGTCCTCATTTTGATAATGAGTTTGTCATGTGGTACCTTATCGAATGCTTTTTGGAAATCTAGGTATACAATATCATAAGCCCTGCTATCATCAAAACATTTCGTAGCTTCATCAAAGAATGGCAAAAGGTTTGTCAGGCATCACCTACCCTTTTGAAAACCATGCTGGCTATCCCTTAGAATGTTATTATTTTCAAGAAACAATTCCAGTTCGTCCCTAATTATAGATTCCAGTATTTTACATGTGACAATCCAGTATTTTACATGTGATAATGTTGTTACATGTTGTTGTTGTTCAGACCAAGCATCAGGATGGAGAATAAATGTAATTTGACTGTGGATTGATTGATGGTGCCAGAAGGGGAGGTTTGAATATGTCAGAATCTACTGATATCCTCTAGGGAGTCTCTAGGGTTTATAGAGATGGCCAGATTGGTTCAAGCTGACAGTAACTCAAATAACCGTGCATTACAACAGTGGTATGCAGAAAAGCATCTCTGAACACACAACACTTTGAGCCTTGAAGTGAATGGGCTACAGCTGCAGAAGACCAGTCTAAAGTCTAAAAAAATAAGTCTAATAAATAACTAATAAAGTGCTCGCTGAGTGTAGCTTACACAGTATAGCTTATGTCAAAAGTTGATATTTGCTTCCAGTCTCATCAGTCTGGTCACCCTGACCAAAAAATATTTGCTAAATTCCTAAGTTGACTATAAAGCAAAAATGTATTATTAATAATTATAATGCAGTTTGTTGTAGTTTATTAAACATTTATAAGCTAATTCCGCAAGTTTTACTTTTCTGTTTTCAGGCAAGCTGCAATGAGACAGAAAACACATTAAAATGTGACCAACACTGCAAGTATTCAGAAGTCATCAATCAAACCTGCAGTGCCGAGCGCTCAGCTCCGAGCCATCACACAGTGAACGTCTGCGAGACTCCCTCACCGCCCTCATCGAATGTGAGCGGGTTCACCAAGCTGCCTCCATTTGCAGATTCGGACTGGTACACAAAAACCTCTTTCCCCTCTCTTTGCTCAATCACAAACACATTAACATATACATGCTCACAATCACACGCAACTTCCCCTTCTCATTGCCACATGCAGTCTATTCTCCACACACACACTTTTTCCCTCTGGTGAAAAACACAAACACGTAGTCTCTACCCCGCACACCATCTAATCCATCTCTCTCGTACAGACATGTACATGAACCGCACAGTCTCCGTCTCCCCTCACACACAACTTCATTCTCTCTCCCTCTCCCTCTCCCTCTCCCTCTCCCTCTCCCTCTCCCTCCCCCTCTCCCTCCCACGTATACTCTCTCCTTCACTCTCACTCTCACCATCTTACAGCTACACAAAAACATACACACGCCCGCACACAAGCATGGACAGACACACATGGGTCAGCTGCTGCAGGCCGTAAGCACAGATGGCGGAGTGCTATGGCCCTGTGGCTGTTTTCCTAACCTGTTTGATTAATGGCACATTAAAGAGTCAGAGGGTGGAGCCGTACATCACTGATTTTCCCGTTCACTCTCCATTATTGATGCGAAGAACACAGTTAATGAGCCAGGACGCATTGAGTACAAGTGGGTCACGCGTGTAGGTTTAGCTTCTTCCCCGTCCTCCCCTCCTCTCAGTCTCCGGGTTTGTGGAGCTGTCCGGTTAAACCGAAATACACGCGTTAGAATTCTCAAGTGGCACCTTGAGGAGCCATTAACGGTCTGACTGCAGCTGACCGGGAAAGGGCTGCCGCATGGAAAGCAAGTTGTCTGAGAGCCATTAACAGTGCCTGAAAAATAATCAAAGAACCTGGCTAACAACACTGCAGTAGCAAAGTCAATTTCATACCCACGGCAAACTATTTATGACAATTTATGCAGTGGCAAAACATGCTCGAAGTAGCCCTTCCTTTTGAATGTATTGTTTCACAGTAATAGGCTTTGGTAGATGATCGCTGATTTCTTTTTCCCTGGTTTTTGCGCACATTTTGGCCAGGAGCGGGTGTGAAATGGATGGGATATTTTTGCTCAAAGCGAGTTAATACAACACAATCACCACGGGGGAGCTGATACACACGCTTTCATTACCGGCAGTGAGCTCGAGGTAACGGCGCGGGGCCTTCTGACGCAGATGGTAATCACCGTCATTGACCAACGCACAAATTTTACCGGAGACGTGTGTGTGTGTGTGTGTGGGGGGGGGGGGGGAGTTCAGGCGCCCGTCAGAATGAAAGAATGAGCGGCGTGTTAAAGACAGCCTGCCGAAGGCATCTTCTAAATCAACTGAAGGGCTCGTATCAGGGAGGCGCTAACCCAGAGCTCGTGTCGTCCTGGCAACAGTAATCAGGTACGCAAGACAGACTATTCCTTATGAAATTCATAAATCGGCTCCTTGAAAATAACTCGCAATTTAAAAGCAGGCCTGATTTTTTAAATGTGGCTTTTGAGAGCATACCTCCACTGCCATGTTTACGCTCACATTCTTTCTAAGAAGTTACATTCCTGCTGAGGAACTATAGAAAGCTATGGCCGTGCATGTGAGCGATGAGTGGTCCAAGGCCACTCATCAGTCCATAAAGCTGTTGTACAGCACGTTCCTGTTAGCGTCCAGCTCAACACGTGACGATTACCCCATTTCCTGCACTTACTATTCACGACTGACCCGCCCATTTTATCTCCAAGATATTTGAGAAGTAATTCCTCTCCAATTAAATCAGCCAAAACTAATTGGGCAACATTAACTCAGGAGGTATGGGTGTGTCAAAGTATACCTGAGCAAGACCCCTAACCACCAAATGCTCCTGACAAGCTGGTTGGTGCCTTGCATGGCAGCCAATCACTGCTGGTTGTGTGAGTGTGGATGAATGGGTTAATGAGAAGCATCAATCACACAGGGCTTTGGACAAAGGTGCTATATAAGTGCAGGCATTTAATCTATCTTCTGCAGAGGTTCATATGAAGATAATACATGCATGCCTTAGTTAATATCACAGAGCAAGAGTGCAGTAAGAGCATAACTAAATATTGCCTTTAGGGCATTACATGAGCTAGATCCATAAGAGCGATATTACCTATAGCCCAGGTCATGAAATATGCATAGCATACAGTATAAATGGGAGGTACAGTGTCTTAGCATTATTTTTGAAGCCTGATCACTCTTTTAAAATGTCTTTGTAATATTCTGCTTTTTAAACGTCTGTAATATTGTAATACCATTACCAATTTGTCAGCTGTGAAAAAGAGCTCATCTCCAGGAGAGTCACTTGACATGTTTCTGTAAATGAAATCATATTGCAACAATTCATTTCATCAATGACAATTATCCTGTCAGACCAGCATCACCACAAAGGTGCCAATTAAGACTTAGTTATCCTGGGATTTCTGCATAAACCAGTCTTTAAAAGACCTCTGATTACCATGTCGAACAAAACCCCTCTTCCCATTATCCACTCATTAAAGTTCTGTGTTCTGAGCACTTTGACACACAGAAAAAATATTTGCCCGCAAAGTCATTTTTACTCATTTCACGGTTAATGAAAATTATAAAAATGAATTTTCAGCAGAACACATCCTTTATTACCAGGCGCCATTATTATCAGTGCCCAGACTGAGCTGCCTGAGATATGCACATCGATTGGATTTGGCCTAAATGAAGCTGCCTTTTTATTACAGGCCTCCTCAAAATATCATGTAACAGGTCACGAGCTCATTCCAGAGACAAGAGATATTTTGATATGACATATCACAATAAAGTATGGCACAAGGTTAATCAGACAATACTGGGAACTGTATTGGCTTACAAATTACATCAAAAGACAAGGATATAATATACTTTATGCTCAAGCATATCCAATTCACCAGAATGTCACAAATAAGTTTGGATCAATAGCCAACAAGCTTTGGAGGGGCATTAAACCAAGAAAGGTTTTCATCCATGGGAACCCTTTCGGAAGCAGCCTCTCAGGCCAAAAATCATGGTCCGGCTACCCTCTTCATCATTACCTCATTTGATCTATCTATTAACTTTATAAGAAATCACAGTTTTCCACTTAATCAGTGGCTAATTAAAAGATAACTGCAAAACTTAGCAAGTTGATTACCTCAATGAATCCTAGAGGATTTGTGTATTATATCTAATGAAGGTCCAATCAGACATTTTAATTGGCAGATAAAGTACTTCTGCCCATTTCTGTGTCTCAAATGCCCACTACACCTAGTGCATGGAGACTCATCTAGCTCTGATTTACCAGCATTGCCGGCCAAACTTCTTATCTTCTTTGAAGGAGAATTTCAGAAGTCTCCCAGACAAGCTAAATGAGTTGCGTTATCATTCAATACCTCTGTCTACAGTCTGTCAGCAAAGGATGACACCTTATTGAAAAGGAACTAACTCAATTACTACTGAACAAATCATCCTTAAATCATGGGAAAACCGTGTTTGCATACACCGATACCTTCACCATCAAAATGAATACAGATCTTATTTAATACACTGAACAGCCTATGTGATTCCCTTTGTGAAAGATCTTAGCAACAACTGAAATAATGGATAATAGACACCTGTAATCGTTTCTTCATTTTAAGGGGAACCTTGAATACATTTCAGTTTGGAGCATTCAACAAACTCATAATATTGTATTATATTGTATTTTGCCAGGACACTAGAATGTTTTTTTGAAGTAGCAACAATCTTTATGGAGATATGGTGGCCAGTGAGTCAGGCTTGATTGAACTGCATATGCCATTAAACTGGCATGTGTATTTAAAGCGAAACTACCCCCAACTGAAGAAAGGTGATCTTCACTGGAGTAAGTAAATAAGTCATGCTGTAGTATCCCAGAAATGTACATTTCAATTAGTAAAGAAAATGTGATACCTCACTCCATTATTTTTCAAGACATAAAATTGCATTGGCTGCTTGTTTATTGTGTTGCATAAAATTATCTCACTGATCAAGGTAGTCTGCTACTGTTACAGTTTCAATGGCCTCAACTTAAAGGTACACTAGGTAAGATTTTTGTGTTAAAACATTGTTACAAGACCACTGTAAATCCCTTCCTATTATTGAAAAAGGCTTACTGACATGTTGACAGGAGAGTCTGCTTGTGTTTATAGTCCTTAAATTAGGGTTTCAAAGTGTACATTTGTTGGGCTGTCACTCTGTATCAAAACATTGTACAGCTGTGCAACAATTCAAGCTCATTGGTTGAAAATTGGTTCTAACTGCCACAGCTAATTAGTGCTTTTATTGCTTATTATCCAAGCATTTACGTGTTTAATCATCCATGTTTAGCTAAACCTTTATTTCTCTCAAACTGTAAGTTACAGTTGCATCGTTTGTGGTAGACTATCATACCTTAGTTATATAGCCAGCTAGTTACATCGCCAAATAATTTGCTTGCTCATAATATAGTTGGTTAGTTAAAGTGAAAATACCAACAAAAAAAGGCTAAAAATATAAATAGTGTTGTGTAGCACACCAAAGTCAAGATTTCCTGAATGGCGAACATTTTCTTACTAGAACACTACAAAAGACGGCAGGCTCTATTGTGTTAGTCACTGTCAGCTTTCAAAAACGGTGCATGAGAACACTGAATTGTATAATAACGATTTATATTACGCGTTATATTCATAGACTACGGGAACACGTTGTGGTTGGAGGTTATTTGTTGCTGCAACGGCCTGTAGCGTAGTGGTTAAGGTAAATGACTGGGACACGCAAGGTCAGTGGTTCTAATCTCGGTGTGATCCACAATAAGATCCGCACAGCCATTGGGCCCTTGAGCAAGACCCTTAACCCTGCATTGCTCCAGGGGAGGATTGTCTCCTGCTTAGTCTAATCAACTGTACGTCGCTCTGGATAAGAGCGTCTTGACCGTTAGGAGTGCAAAGTTACCTACTGTACCTTAAAGCGCCTCACAGCAAGGAGGTCCTGGGTTCGAATCCCCATCGGCCGGGGCCTCTCTGTGCAGAGTTTGCATGTTCTCCCCGTGTTTGCGTGGGTTTCCTCCGGGTACTCCGGTTTCCTCCCACAGTCCAAAGACATGCAAGTTAGGCTGATTGGAGAGTCTAAATTGCCCATAGGTATGAGTGTGTGAGTGAATGGTGTGTGTGCCCAGCGATGGACTGGCGACCTGTCCAGGGTGTATTCCTGCCTTTTGCACAATGTATGCTGGGATAGGCTCCAGCCCCCCTGCGACCCTGTTCAGGATAAGCGGGTAAAAAGATAATGGATGGATGGATGGATTGATGGATTTATATTACGCGTTATATTCATAGACTACCGGAACATGTTGTGGTTGGAGGTTATTTGTTGCTGCAATGGCCTGTAGCTTAGTGGTTAAGGTAAATGACTGGGACACGCAAGGTCGGTGGTTCTAATCTCGGTGTGATCCACAATAAGATCCGCACAGCCATTGGGTCCTTGAGCAAGGCCCTTAACCCTGCATTGCTCCAGGGGAGGATTGTCTCCTGCTTAGTCTAATCAACTGTACGTCGCTCTGGATAAGAGCATACCATAAGCAGATACTCTACAATATTTTTTCAAAAATTTGTAATTATGTTATGCATTTCTGTTTTAATGTATACACCATTTAAATGTGGTATTCACAAATTCACAGCAAGTATGCTTATGTTCAACTGCAAATAACCTCCACAGATTTATACATTTATATTTCCTAGATTTGCTGCATTTTATATGCGATTAATGTAGAGCGGAAAATCTGTCTGTCAGCCTCAATTACTCCAAGTGAAGAATAAATATAAAATGAAAATAAACAGGAGGAGATTTCATGTCATGTCAAAGCAACACAAAGAATGTGCTTTAAAATGTACTTTAATGCATGCAAATGCATGTTTCTTGTCTGGAGCAAGGCCAGTTCATTCAAAAACAAAGAAATTAAAAACATTCAGATGGAATTCAAACATATTTAGTCATATATAAAATGCATCTGCATTTGTATACAGTACAGACACATTTGCATCTCCTATCTTAATGCTTACATTTTGGCAAAAAACACAGTGGAACATTCAGTGTTTCACAGAGTGGGTTTGTCGAAATGTGCAGGGTACACACAATAGCTACTGCAAAGTATTACTGTCTGAGTATCATGCAAGTGAAGTTAAAATAGCTAAACTTAAAACACCCCAACCTGAAAAGAACTGTATTCCCAGCTGTAGATTGGCCTGCAAATGGACTACCAGCCTTCTGTGTTTGAGCATTAAGTAAGCGATCTCAGTGAGCAGTTTTTGAGTTCACGATCACAAGGTATACCTTGAAATGGACACCTACGTCCATTTCAATATTAGTGAGGTATATTGGAATATGAAAGCATACGTGCTGACATGAATGACTGATTAGAACGACTGGCATGAATGATTGATTAGGCTGATTAGAATTATTGTACCACTAGCTCAATGTTTCTATTGAACATTGTTGTGCACAGGGCATTGAAGTCTTTTTTCGGGCCAAATGTCCAAATTTAACAGCTTTCAAATGTTTGAAAAATGTTACTTCTTTTCACAAGATATAGGCCACAGTCCAATTGTCCAGCTCCCAAGTGCACATTCGCACACAACTTTTTATTTATTAGTCTCCTTGTCTGCACTAGACAGCAAACAACTCAAAGAACAATGGTTTCATTTTGTTCTTGTTTTTTTGTGCAGAAGCTGTATAGGTTTCCTGGTCTTTAAGCAAGTTGGAAGGGTCCCATTTGAGTCAACTGTATCACAATATCCATGAGCTGTACAGATTAGAGGATCTGTACATCATCTGTGCAGCAGGATCAAAAACCGCAATCCGAAAATGATCCTATGCCCTTTATCCAATCATTGCACTACCCACAATGGTGACTATGCCCTGTATTAAATCACTGCACTATCCACAATGGTGACGATGCCCTGTATTAAATCACTGCACTATCCACAATGGTGACGATGCCCTGTATTTAATCAATCCACTATCCACTATGGTGACTATAGCCTGTATTCAATCATTGCACTATCCACAATGGTGACTATAGCCTGTATTCAATCATTGCACTATCCACAATGGTGACTATAGCCTGTATTCAATCATTGCACTATCCACAATGGTGACTAAAGCCTGTATTCAATCATTGCACTATCCACAATGGTGACTATAGCCTGTATTCAATCATTGCACTATCCACAATGGTGACTATAGCCTGTATTCAATCATTGCACTATCCACAATGGTGACTATAGCCTGTATTCAATCATTGCACTATCCACAATGGTGACTATAGCCTGTATTCAATCATTGCACTATCTACAATGGTGACTATGCCCTGTATTTAATCATTCCACTATTCACAATGGTGACGATGTCTTGTATTCAATCACTGCACTATTCACAATGGTGACGATGCCCTGTATTCAATCATTGCAGTATCCACAATGGTGACTATGCCCAGTGACTTCATTTTGGCGATCGCTGAACTTTGCATTTAATCACAAGTTAAAGTTCAAGGCAGACATTGATTTAAGCCCAGCCTGTGGCTGCGGAGATGGCTCCATTTACATGAGCCTGCACACTGTACCACTCCTTATTGAAACCTGGCACCAAACATCCGGACTCATCGGGCCGGAACCAGCTCTCACCTGTAACGGACACCCCTGACAAATTAGGAACACAGCCGAACATCGATCACGGACCAGTGGCGCAGCACGTTCCCAGCCACTCACGCTCACGACTACTGTCTGTTCTGGCTCCACGGTGGTGGAACGAACTCCCCGTTGAGGTCAGAACTGTAGAATCTCTCCCCACCTTCAAGCGCAAGCTGAAGACACACCTCTTTAAGCAGGCACCTCTCCCCATCCCTCCCTACCTCCCTGTGAACCTTAATTGTTGTCTCTGTGACTTGCTTTGTGTATCGGTATTTTTAGTTGGCTAGGTAAGCAGTGTTTGGATAGGTAACTTTGGTCACTTTTCCTCTGTTCTTTGTTCAAAAAAAATAAAAAAAATAAATTGGCCCTCGTCCTTATCTTTGTTGTACAGGTAGCAGTTGAAATTGTACTTCCCTCTAGGGTCTTTCAGCGAACTTATCCCTGGTTATGGGTATGCACTTTGTACGTCGCTCTGGATAAGAGCGTCTGCCAAATGCCAATAATGTAATGTAATGTAATGTAATTATATTCCTCCCATACATCCAGACACTTCCTCATTAGTGACCTGTGCTGATTTCTGAGGCGGAGCGCATACGCTTGAATTACCAGGCTATCGGACATCGAGCTGTGCGTTTCTTTGAAGCAGCCATCATCTGGCACGTCCCCCCAAGCAGAGGGGCAGCGACCTTTCGCATGCAAGCATATAAACCTTAAGGCAACGGTCCATTGTTTTATGCCTTCTACTGTAATGTTCAGCAAATGTTCCCAACCGTGTGCACTGCGTCTATTATGAAACACGTGTTGTATATCACGCTCGTTTCAAAACCACGCTCGTTCATATGGAATGCGATGATTTTGTTTGGCTGTGTCCATCTCCTACCATGTGCCACACGCCGGAAGCACATTAGACCCTGCTCACTCGTACATGATACAGAGGAGGCTACGCATGGGACAGATAACGTGTAATTCCGCTGTACAAACACACATACGTGCGGTGCGTGCGAGCATGATGGGGGCGCTCGACAGAAAGGCCATTTGCATGCATCGCAGGAGGCAGTGGTTAGAGGGCTGACCTTTAATTGCATGCGGGCCGGGGCCAGCCCAGGAGCAGAACGTTAACTAACATTTCCCAGGAAGCCAGAGCCCACGGCTTAATGCTAACATTTTACTGCGCGTTTATGGGTCACAGGGCACCACTGTCATTCATCTGTGAATGCAGATGATTGGGCCAGTGCCCTGGGTGGGGAGGGGTGGGGGGTGGGGGGGGGTTTACAGTCTTATATGAAAGACATGCACATCATGCTTTGATTATACATATGTATATATATATATATATATATATGTTTGGAATAAGGCTGGTTGATTTTCTGTTACTTTGGGGCTACTGCACCAGCAATACACTCCTCGCATTCCTTCATTACTTTATATATACTTCTGCAGTGCCAAATGTAGTCCTCGGTGTACGTAGAATGGTAATTATGTGAGTGAGACATTCAATTTCCTCTCGCTGTGCTCAGGCAGCTAGGCAGGAGCGCGGGCACAGGCCATACGTCACACACAAAAGTACACTGTACACACCCTTGTTTACTTCAGCAATACCCACTGCGCACAGCAAAGAAAAAAGGAGTATCATCAACAGTGATAAAGGTTAGCACACACTGCAGTCTAAGTGATATAATTTACATAATGAGTTTGTGCAATAAAATGTACCAAATTACTCCCCACACTTGGGTTTGGTGGTTATATATTTGTCACGACTGCCCCGGTGGTGTAATGGCTTAATTACCATTGATGGCCACAGCACCCGATGGTTCGCTCCTGCGCCCAGGCTGATGGGAAACGGCCAATCAGATGACTCGGGCTCTAGCTCTGAAACAGCGTCCCAGCATGCAGTGTGCTCCCACAGTGTCTGAAACAGCAGTGAGTACATTGGATGACGGTTCAGTAGGCAAAGTAAACTCGAAATGTAGTGTACTTAAAATTCCTGGATGATAGACTTATTTCCAGGGTTTCACTGAGTGTACTCTGGTGCGCAATCTTCAGGAAGTAAACCATACTTTTTAGGAGGTCCCACAGAGAGAAAGAAGGAGAGCCATCGCAGTCTAATAAATCACAGAGGAAAAAGTGTGGGCTTTTTATTACAAGGGCAGCGGTCTTGCAACACTTCTGCAGTAATGTTAGAACACAGTATGGAGGATACATTAGACTTTCGGGAGTATGTTTACTAGACTGTGCATATTTGTGAAGACACCCCTGGTGTAAAATCCAGCTATGACCAGCTTGGAATTACCAGCTACCAGCCATTTCAAAACACATTGTCCCTGGGTTCGATTTGCACTTCATTGTAAGTTGCTTTGGATAAGAGCATCTGCTAAATGCCTGTAATGTAGCGTAATGTAATAGCTTGAGCTTGTCAAACAATGTTAAGTATGGAGCTGGTCTGAACTGGTCAACCAGCTACCAGCTTGAGCTGTTTTTTTTCAGCAGGGACAGTAGTTTGGCTGTTTTTCGGGCAAAGACACACTCAGCAAAACCATGGAAATATATAGACCGTCGGGGGAATTTAAGAACACTACACTGTACTAGGTATTTATTGGACTTATATTTTAGACTTATAAAGTCTTCTGCTGCTGTAGCCTATCCACTTAGACTATTGACACGTTGTGTGTTCCCAGATGGTCTTCTGCATACTATTATTTCAATGTGTGGTTATTTGCATTACGGTCACCATTCAGCTTTGACCTCGGACCTCTCTACTTAAGTTCTGCCTGCAGAACTGCAGCTCACTGGATGTTTTTGGTTTTTCGCACCATTCTCTGCAAACTGCAGACTGTTGTGCATGGAAATCTCAGAGGATCCGCAGAGGAACCTGGCATCAACAATCATTCTATAGTCAAAGTCACTTAGATCACTGATGTGATCCTGATGGCTGATGTGAACATTAAGTGAAGCTCCTGGCCCATATTTGGGGTCAGGCACTGCTGCCACACAATTGCCTGATTAGATCATCACTTGAATAAGTAGTTCCTAATAAATTGCTCAGTGAGTGTATACTTAACAGCAAGCAAGCAAGCGGTTTCAGACAAGGTCCATGTATACCAGCAACCAAACAAAGATGGCTGTCTGAACAGGATTCAGAGGCTGGGTGTCTTAAAATATGGCAGTGAACTTTCCATAAGGGTGACATGGACAACTTAGATAGAAGATATAGTTATTATGATCCGGATATACCTGACCTGACCGCTGCTTTTCTGTTGGAGGCAGATTCTACAAATAGCAAATGGTAAATGGTTGGCATTTATATAGCACCATTATCCAAAGTGCTGTGCAATTAATGCTTCTCATTCACCAATTCATACACACAATCACACACCAACTATGATTGGCTGCCATGCAAGGCACCACCCAGCTCCGTCAGGAGCATTTGGGGGTTAGGTATCTTGCTCAGGGACACTTGGGTGTGTTGAGCTACAAAAATGCTCTAACTGCAGTTAAACACTTCAAAGAGGAGAAAGTGAGTCACTGCACCAGACGCTCGACTGACACATCATTTACATTTATGGGTATTTTTATTTTGACTCAGTTTGAAAGCCATTAGGGAATAAATGATGTTAATTGCCTTTTATGGAGACATTTTGAGCTGGATTAAATCTTGCAGTCAGTCCCCTGACATTTTGGTTATTAAAAAAAGAATAAATAGCAGTTTTAAAAGGAAAAGAATGCCACAGGAGATAAATTATTTCATTTTGATCAGATGAGATGCCTGGCATGGAACATTCATCTGGATGAAGTGGATCTGGAATCAGAGTGCTTGTGTGTATGATTGTGGAGGTCAACCTTTTGTGCCTACTTGGAGGTTAACCTTTTGTGAAAATACCAATAAAACCATTGAAAGTAGTTTACTTTGTTGTACTCTGGCCTTGGCATTTACCAGCTGTAAAGACTTGCGATGCGCACATCTTATTATGTATTGATTTGTGGTTGTAAAAAAAAATTCCCAACTGTCCTTCATGCCGATCTGACAGTGATGGAGTTTTGAGATGATAAGGAGAGAGGGAGGGAGGGAGGGAGGGAGGGAGGGAGAGAGAGAGAGAGAGAGAGAGAGAGAGAGAGAGAGAGAGAGAGAGAGAGAGAGAGAGAGAGAGAGAGAGAGAGAGAGAGAGAGAGAGAGAGAGAGAGAGAGAGAGAGAGAGAGAGAGAGAGAGAGAGAGAGAGAGAGCTGTGTGTATGCAAGGGAAACTGTGTGTGTCTGAGTGAGAGATTGAGGCCTGACTGTATGTGTGTGTGTGTGTGTGTGTGTGTGTGTGTGTGTGTGTGTGTGTGTGTGTGTGTGTGTGTGTGTGTGTGTGTGTGTGTGTGTATGCATGCGTTTGTGTGAATGTGTATGTGTGCGCGATTGAAAGTAATTACCCATATGTCCTTTCTCTCTAAGGCACCAGGATTGTAGTGAAGACAGGAACACAATGGAGGACTTGAAGTTTCGATAGCCAACAATCATTTCACACACAACATGCCAAGTACAACCTACTACCTACTACTGTGATGGCAAGGGATGGCACTGGAGTTTCCCAGGACCTAATGAGAAAAAGTTCATTTTAATTGAATAAGCTAGCCATTTTGACAAGTTAATATAAAGAGTTAATGCTGATTGAATCCAGGCCATAGCCCTTTAATTCCTGAAAATGGAGTTCTCCACTTCCCAATAAAGCCATCAGCTCCCTGGAAGGCCTTATGAAGAAGGGGTTTATGTGAGACATAACATGACACATGGTCAAGGGGGGCATACCTGTGCAGTGTCACTGTCCTCTGAACATCCTGTCTCAGGGAAACCTCACCATTCTACAGGACGTCTACAGGATGCTGAAAAGCCTAACTCAGACGCACACACACCGGCACCACATCACACCAGCCTTCCCCCGTGGATAACAACACGAATATTGATGTCCAGTTCCAGAGCTACATCTGAGCCAACAAAAAACATTCTCACAATGTTGCTGCCATGTAGTGCCAATGTTATCACATTCACAAAACATTCCAGTAACATTGTGAGAACATTTTGTGTTAGCTGCATGTATTTTGCATTAACAGGGACACAATAGCCATTTTCTGGTAGTGTTAACATGCAGGAGAGAGCGTATACCCGTCAATCTCAGTTTCAAAATGCCTTTAGAAAATCCCCTCCTTTATAATTGATTGATACTACAATTATACTGGTAAACCTGCTGTGATGATTGCATAATCAATCTTTTATCCTCATGAAGATGTGGATCTCATCCTCAAAAATATGCAGATATTCTGAATGTAGTCAGTGAATTCCTCAGATTCTTACTTTGGTTTTAAACCAAAAGGGCAAGAAATGGCAAGTATATGATTCTTTATGTCGACTCAGTGACCACTTTATTAGGTAGACCTGTGCACCAGCTTGTTAATGCAAATATTTAATAAACCAATCATGTGGCAGCAACTACAGTGGGATGCAAAGATGTGGGCACCCCTGGTTTAAATGTCTGTTACAATGAATCTGTAAGTGATAGCAAACCTGAATTCTAAATTGTACAGACTTAAACATAAGACCTTTTTAAAGGCAAGATTGCTTTTTATTTTCATTTTTTACTGTTCGTAAATTTTATTTATTTTTAAAAAAGGAAAAAGGCCTGGTGCAAAAGTTTAGGAACCCTTTTGGACTATTCTTTGTTAGTTTTTAAAAAGATGATTACTAAGGCCCAGACCCAGGTGATTTGCTCATTACAGCTTCAATGAGTCCAGTGAATATAATTCCAGGGCTGAACTTTTTATTCTTAACTTTATTCTTAACCTATTTCCACTGTCAGAAACATTAATATAACATGGAAGATAAACGGAACAGTTGAAGTCAAGGCAAGGTCTGGAAGACCAAGACAGACTTCGTACAACATATGGAGAATCCGCCCCTTTTTCACCCCCTACTCGACCCAGCTCCTGGTCCAAGCGATGGTTCTGTCCCGCCTGGACTACTGCAATTCCCTCTTGGCTGGCCTCCCAGCGTCCGCCATCAAACCCCTCCAACTCATCCAGAATTCAGCAGCTCGTCTGGTCTTCAACCTTCCCAAATACTCACACGTCACCCCCCTGCTTACTTCCCTCCACTGGCTGCCTGTCATGGCTTGCATCAAATTCAAAACATTGGTGCTAGCCTTCCAAGCAGTTAAAGGGTCTTCCCCAGCTTATCTACAAAAAATCATCAGACCCTACACCCCTGCCAGACCTCTTCGTTCAGCCTCCACAGGCCGCTTGGCACCTCCTCCTCTCCGAACCTCCACCTCACGCTCACGACTACTGTCTGTTCTGGCTCCACGGTGGTGGAACGAACTCCCCGTTGAGGTCAGAACTGTAGAATCTCTCCCCACCTTCAAGCGCAAGCTGAAGACACACCTCTTCAAGCAGCACCTCTCCCCATCCCTCCCTACCTCCCTGTGAACCTTAATTGTTGTCTCTGTGACTTGCTTTGTGTATCTGTATTTTTAGTTGGCTAGGTAAGCAGTGTTTGGATAGTTAACTTTGGTCACTTTTGCTCTGTTTGTTTGTTTCTTTGTTCTCAAAAAAAAAAAAAAAAAGGCCCTCGTCCTTATCTTTGTTGTACAGGTAGCAGTTGAAATTGTACTTCCCTCTAGGGTCTTTCAGCGAACTTATCCCTGGTTATGGGTATGCACTTTGTTGTACGTCGCTCTGGATAAGAGCGTCTGCCAAATGCCAATAATGTAATGTAATGTAAAAACTTCAGATGAAATTACCTGGTGAGCAAAGCTCAGAAGAACCCCCACATCACTGCAAAAAAGAGTAGCAAACAGGTCTAGCTGTTTACAGGACAACAATACAATGTACTTTAAACAAAGACCTACATGGCCTTTGAGAGTTACCAGAAAGAACAAACTCAAGCAAAAAATAAGTGTGTGAAGTATGCAAAAGAAAACATTGAGAAGCCTGAAGCCTTTTGGAACAATGTTCTTTGGACTGACGGATGCAAAATTGAACTTTTTGGCCACCACCAAAGAAGGAATGTTTGGAGAAAAAAGGGTGAAGCCATCCAGCATTTCTGCAGGCAATGAGAGAGGTCAGAGGAGAAGAACCAGATTGGTCGAAGCTAATAGGAAGGTGACAGTAACACAAATAACCACACATTACAACACTGGTATGCATAAGAGCACTGCTGAACACAGAGCGTGTCAAACCACTAAGTAAATAGGCTACAGCAGCAGCAGAAGAAAAAATATATATAATAATAAGTCAAATAAATACCTAATAAAGTGCTCACGGAATAGTACTTCAGTGGTTTTGATGAGTTACTTATTAACAGCCTACATGAAACGGAGGCTTTGACTGAGTTCCTTTCCAATTAGCTTACATACCTGTGGAGATGCTAAAAAGCTAGGTATACAGTATAAGACTGTCACAAGCACATAACATAACACGACTTCACTACTGATAATGCATAAATGTTAAAATCTTTTGACCTCATCTTAACTAAAAACACGTGAGTGAGATCTTTCTTTGAATTAAGTTACATGAGCCTAATTGTATAAAAGCCTGCAATAAGCCCCTAATGGGTTCTTATGGATGTCCCTGCATACATTTCCTAACCCACTTATCTGACATGTAAATTATGGCTTTTAGAAATTAACAAGTTAATCGCAGTGTTTGCTGTGATTCATCATAATTTTTTCATTTGCTCCATTTTTAATTTGCTCATTTAATGAAACCCTAATTAGAGTGTTCTCGATTTATAAAAACATGGGATATTTTAAAGGTAGAAGCAACATTTGTAATAGCATCTTAGCGGTTATCAAGAATAATGAAAATGTATGGTTTGTAACTGACACTGACCTGTATACCTGGACTGTATATCACTGATGGTAAGATAAAACAAAGGGGTGGACAAATCAGTAGTCAGGATGCATGAAATGTGATGCATGAAACCCCAGTGAACTACCAGTAAATTCCCTTGGCCCTGGATTAACAGTTTAGAGTAAAACCGATTGGCTGAGATTATTAGTAATTTCTGCTGGGTGACCTTCAGTGGGTTCCCGGTTGATTGGATAAGTAGGTGGGAGTTTTCAACTGCGCAAAGCACTGATTGGTATTTTGACGGGAGAGCAGAGGTAGAATTTATGAAATTCCCACTGACGTTAGCTCAGGCATGCCAGCAGTAGTCTTTGACTGCAGCATGACCAGCTCGATTGCCACAGCCAGCAATATTATCATTCGTACTGTAGCAACAAGCCAGGAGAAACCGTAATTAATACATCTGCAAATGTGCCGTTTGTCCAGACTAACTGACATCTTAGCTTAGTTTGACACATGGTGGGTCTGTTTATGATAAAATCTCAGTAGCATTTTTTAAATTATGTATTCTTTAGCTAGTTCTCTAAACTCTTCCTTTATTAGATGAAGCTGTACCTTTATAGTATAGGACAACCATGCCAATGAATGGTGGGTGGAATTTCTCCTGTGACAGACAACTTAAAATCCTTCTTGTCATCAATGTTAATTTATGTAAATTGATTGTTCGACATAAATGGTACAGATATACACATATATATTCCAGTATCGCATGGGCTGCCAAAAAATTGGGGAGAGATACTAGATTTGGCTCCTCACTCACTGGGAGCTCTACCAAATGAATCTATGATTTGTCTACTCATGCCTCAATATATGGCATGTGATACTTGAACATCAGTAAACACAATACAAATGTTCAATATGAAACTTTCTGTCAAAAGCCCCCTGTCTGTCTCTATCATTAGTCATAACAGCAGACACCTGTAGAGTTCATTGGGAGACTAGAAAATCATGGAATGCGTGCTTGCTTGGACTGGAATCACGGAAAATGTTTATTTATTTTTTAATTTTTTATTTATTTATTTTTTTTAAACAAAGCCTTAAGCGTTTAGCATTCACGCATAAACTTTGACAGCCATAAAATAAATAGATTGCTTGTATGACTGAGTGTTAATTAGTGTTACAGTTTGCAGGGGGGAAATAGAGGGTAGGGGTTAACAATGACTTCAAACCAGCGATTTAGAAGTGTGGGGGCTGGCGCCGCCTTTGTTACCCCCAACAGAGGGGTGGGTGAAAATACTCCCAGGCCAAAAAAATATAAAAATCACCCTACAGCCAAATCCGATTCCTGAAACGGCCTCAGAGTCGAGCATGTAAAGTGTACAAATCGCTGCAGCGTGCCAGCTCCCCGCTGGCCTGACACATTTCAGTGTAATTACCGCACTTTTCACAAAATCAATAATTCACCATGAGGGGGGTGCTTTGAGTACAGTGGCCTGTGCTTTCTGTGCACTGCATACCCCCTGCTCCTCAGTCCACTGCCAGCAATGCATAGGGGCCCAGGTAATGCTTTATGTAATTCCACTGGCAGGAAATGAAACATGCAAAATCTCATTTTATCATCCCAGCAGATAAGAGGCTGCTCCGATAACAGCAGCTTTGCAGGCCAGCAGAGGTGCAGGGAAGAGGAGGTTGCGGTCAATAATCGCCAGCAATCTCCCCACCCTCACACCCCTGCTTATTTCTTCTCTGCGGCTGACTGGGGGGTGAGGCACTGCACAACCGGAAACTCTGACAGAGGGGATCCATCTTGGCTCTGCTGCGGAGGTGAACCTCGAACCCCGGCCTCCCCCGGGCCTCCTGCCATCTTCACCATCTCAGTACAACTGCAGCATGACTCGCTACTTGTTTTTCTTGTTTTCCTCAAACATTTTATCTGTTTTGTTTTCCTTCCACGAACGGCGAGCAGATAAGCTGGCAGGCCGGGTGAGTGTTTGTGAACTCTTTCTCTCTCTCCCAGGCACACAAGCTGCTTGTCGTACAATTATCGTTCTCAACCGTCGAGAAGCGAGAAGAAAATATTTGGCCAATGATTCCTTAATTACTGCATCAGCCACCCAGGGCTGGGGCTATTAATCATGTTAATTACCTGCAAGCCCCTGGTGGAGAGGGAGGGAAGGTGGAGGCGGCAGTGAGCCCTGGGCACTGAGGGTGGGGGGGTGGCAGCCTGGGGCGGGGCGACAGCTGGTCCTGCTCTCCCATGGCAGAGCCGGGGGTGACAGGGCCATTGATGCCAGCCAATCGGCTTCAGCAGCCCTGGCCACCGAGTCACGACCTCCTCCCACTCAGGCCCCAGGTCAGGTTCTCTCCACCTCCCTTTACATCTACAGTTTTTTCCTTCTCTCATTTGGCCTGCCACCACCCCCTCCTAATAACATAAATACTTTATTTAAAATTATATAATTATAACCCTCAACTGCCGCCCTCTCCAACTAAACTAATGAGTGCTGAGTGTCTGGTGGACGGCTGCCAGCCATCACTCAGGTGGGTACTACACGTAAATGCTAAATAAACACACCTTGTTATTATTAAACTGTTATTGAGGCTCATATAATATTAACAGGGGTAATTGCTGAACTGTGCTCATTTGTAGTGTGCATACTATGTCCACAGAGTGTTCCATCAAGGACAGAAGCCCAGAGAAATAATCAGGATTCAGCACAGACGCTCCAACCTCAACACCAAGGAAATAAGGGCAAAACCAGGAAATAAAGTGTCGATCTGCCGAGGGTGTGTTGATCCACACAGTAATGACCGAGCCGGCCAGGTTCTGCACGCCTCGCCCAGCGTGAAACCTATTTCACAGAAGCTCTGCTAAAACACAGGTATTACGGCCCATTACAAACAGTTTCCCCCTCAAATGAGAAAATGTTGAGCGTGTGTGTTTAGATGGGAGTTTCCACCACAGATGCTGTTTCAGGAAACAGAGGGAGCAACAGATGGTAAGAAAGCAAGACTAAACCCAGTCAAGGGAAGCAGTTACTTCATCTGCCTTGTTCACAGCATTCTCATTCACAGTTGGCAGAAGCAGGACTTTTCTTCAAAAATATTCTCACTTCGAATGCCACGATTCATTTTAACTGAGGTTTTGCTTCCTGCTTTTTTGATGTGTGCAGACTACCAGAGCATAGGTGAGCATGAGGCAGTATTGCAGAGCCTCTCTCAAAATGCAACATACACAGTCAGTAGATTCAATAATACCCCAGCCAAAGCACTAACATAACATAGCATAAAATAACATAAAACATAAAATAACATAAAATATTAAATAACGAGAACACGCCATTCAGCCCAGCAATGCATGGATTTTTCTCCTACCTACATACTGCTTAGCTTGTCTAAAAGCAAAATAGTATCTAGCACCATTATCAAGCCTGGTCTTGAAAACCCCTAGTGTTTCTGCCACCACTACATGTCCTGGCAAGCTATTCCACACCGTGACCACTCTCTGTGTGAAATAATACTTCCAAATGTCGACAGTGCCTGGATCAGGGGAAGAGGCCCCACCAAAAATACATTTAAAAAACAAGGTCTGCGCCACTTCCTCTGACGTCAGAAGGCTTAAAATAATGCCGTATAAAATTGGACAAAAATCCTGTGTGGTTTCATTAAACTTTTCTTCATGGGAGCATCAAGCCGTGTGCGGACATTATTTTCCATGTGACTCATCCCTGATCCAGCTCCTGCAGAAAGACTTTTCGAATGTGTGCAGTTTCAAAGCCTTCCTTTGCTTAAGATTTTGCATGGCTCTGGGATGTGGAGACTCTCTCCATCTCGTGATGTGCGTAATTTTCTGCTCACACGGTCTCGATAGAGAGCTAATGGCACCCTCTTCAGAACTGCCGTTAATGAAGACAGATCCTCAGCCTGTGATGGAATCTCATTTGTATCCTAACTATCGCCTTGTTTTAAGGCCGTTAGTCTCCTTCCACAAAGTCACAGAAGGGCAGGGAAGCTAAAATAATTACTGGAGGTGTCTAAGAGGGTGCCCTCTGCTTTGTCTGTCTTAAGCTTTGCAGCTGGTCCAGATTGATGTAATCAAGAGTCTCTGCAAAATTGTGTTTCCACAAACTAATGGCTTAATGACATCTGCATTGGACATTAAATGCTTACTACCTCCCCTGTCAATACTGTCTATGTGCCAATGGGGAAGGGGTGACATGTACTCAAAGGATGAGTATCAGTTTTCTGCTGGAACAGAGTTGCTATTGTTGATTTCTGAGCAGAGCTTCCTTCATGTTTGCGTGGAATAATTTATTGAAAATTGATGTGACAATACAAAGTTCAGTTCCTACAAGAACAATTACAAACAAGCACTGTGTAAGTACAATTATCAATATTATGATGTCACAAGACCTTTAGCCAATCAAACACTCATCTGTTGAGTCACCAATAATATGGGAACTCTTCTGTCACATGGTTATTGGTCTATTGTGCTTGGCTATGTAGCTTCACTTGTAAATCAGTTCCTAGGCTCATAGAGCTTCACTGACTAAACACAACAGTAGATAAACAGAGGTTTTCCCAATAACCCATCTGAGGAGATGCAGATCTTGCTGTTGTTATCAGTATAATTAACAATGATATTTTCACTGAATGATATATGAACCTTGGATAGTACAATAGTGAGCAGAATCTAAGGCAGTCAAAGGCACTTTTTATTTTAAATGGAGGTCAACCAACCACTTTGACCTTTGAGCCCCAAATCCGGCCTGGAATTCAAAATGTCTATTAACTAAGACCTCAGGTCAGTTCAGAAGATTCCTGTGTGCACCAGCCTGCCCTCTACTTCACCATCTCTTTCACCAAAATGGCTTGAAAACAGAGTCCTGCATTTTCATTAGCTGACGGTCTGGTCTTCTGTACTTCTCTCAGTCATTTAATTAGAAAAAATGAGACTAAATGACATGAAGGAGACTAAGTGCTATTCACACACATCCACTTTATCTAGCACTATTCATGACAATATTAAAACATTTTACTACCTGTAATCAATTCTACTAATTAGCAACTCAACAGGATCTTTAGCTGTTGAATTAGATGTGCTTTGATGAGGTTGGAGTGAAAACCAACCGGACAGTAGATCTCTAGGAACAGGGTTCATGACTTCTGCTCTACAGTTTACTGAGAATGGTAAATGAGTGGTGAAAAACAAAAAACATCCAATGAGCGGCAGTTCTGCGGACAGAAACTCCTTGATGAGAGAGGTCAACAGAGAATGGCCAAACTGGTTCGAGCTGACAGAAAGGCTACAGTAACTCAGATAACCACTCTGTACAATTGTGGTGAGCAGAAAAGCAACTTAGAATGCACAACACATCAAACCTTGGGCTACAACAGCAGAAGAACATGTTGGGTTCCACTTCTGTCAGCCAAGAGCAGAAAGCTGCGGCTGCAGTGGGCACAGCCTCACCAAAACTAGACAGCCTGGTCAGAAGAATCTTGATTGGTGAGGCATTGAGATGGTAGGGTCATAATTTTCTGCCAACAGCATGAATCCATGGACCCAACCTGCCATGTGTCAACAGTCTGGTGGTGGTGGTGGTGTAATGGTGTGGGGAATATTTTCTTGGCACACTTACTTGGCCAATACCAATCAATCATCACTTGAATGCCACATCCTATTTGAGTATTGGTTGCTGACCATGTGCATCCCTTCATGGCCACAATGTACTCATCTTCTAATGGCTACTTCCAGCATGATAATGCACCATGTCACAAAGCAAGTCGTCTCAAACTGGTTTCATGAACATGACTGACTTCAGTGTTCTTCAGTAGCCTTCCCAGTCACTGGATCTGAATCCAATAGAACACATTTGAGATGTGATAGAATGGGAGAGTTGGAGCATGAATGTGCAGCTAACAAATCTGCAAATCTTGACAGGATTGCATCGCAATCATGTCAACATGGAACAGAATCTCAAAGGAATGTTTTCAACATCTTGTGGAATCCATCCCACAAAGAATTGAGGCTGTTTTGTATTTCTTCTGTATTTATTCCTCTGTCTGATATTTCTAGCTTAAAATATTTCAGTTAACAAGATCATTTTTTGGTTTGCACCAGACTCATTTTGATTAGTCTCTTTTTATCCAATTATTCACCCCCTAATCACAGATAATTTCCCAGTTGAGCTTTCAGCTACAACAGCTATAGAGACACATAGTGGGTTGTGACTGAGTTACAAGCTTTGAATCAGAAACACACACAGAGCTGTTTACTGCATGAGGCAACCCCAGCTGTCTCCATACAGTAATGCAGACTCCTCTATAGAGCTAACTACTCAATATACTCATGAGCCTTAATAATTCAGAGCCATTCCAGAAAATTGGTAAATATTTGCACAACACATCTCCGTTTGTAAATATTTAATATTTATTGATTCTGGGCATGCTTCTCCATTGTTCGTGAAGTACTCTCCTAGTTTCTCCACCAAAAAATAAGAGGGGAAAAAAATCCATGTCTTTTTCAAATATTGACTGTGGTGCAGAGGCTCCGAGTGATTTGTTTTCTCCGCCGAGTTTGATCATTACCAGGGGACCTCTCCGTTTCTCCTGATGGCCTGCGTCTCACTGCTCCTCTGGTCAGCGTTTTCCTTTAAAGTAAACTGATTTGTCCCCTTCTATTTGGACACACAATTCTTCCCCCTAAAGAGTTCTGAACCGTGGTGGCTCAGAGTCTGATTGCAGAAGTTTCCACATTATCTTCCACAAAGCGTTCTGTACAACGGAGATATACATTTACTGCTTCCAGCTACTATAGATTATCCTGGTTGTTTCTGTGTATCGTGTTGTTTTTGTAAAGCGGTGCCTTGGGCTCTGGTCCAACTGTGACCTTCCACTTCCTCCTGTGCTTCTGTGACTGGACGTGCTGCAGAAACACGGACAGTGACTGGTCCAGACTGGCCTCAGAACCTGAGAGTTCCAGCTTCCCCATAAGTCGATGGGGCCAAGCCAACCTCCAGGAAACTGGATTTCCCTGGTGGCTGCCCTTTAAGAGGGGAAGGGAAGACCCTCCCGGATCAAGTCTTCTGACCTTACCATAGAAGACGCTCAGACTGACACCATGTGAGAGGTGTGTTCCTGTTAAACAGAAGCTCTTGAAACTACCTTTCAGATGAGACATTAAATTAAGTTCCTAACTCACTGTATTCATTAAAGATCCCATGGCACATATTTAAAGAGAAAGGGTGCTGACCCCAATATCCTGGTCAAATTCCCACTTAAACAAGCTGGCATGTTGTTACTTGGCTGTGATATTTGTCTTTTGTAGTACCAAGTGGCGGCTGTGAATGATGTCCCATCAGTGAAATTTCAGTGGAAAGGACAGTTTCAGCTTGGGACTTATTTTTATATTTCTATTTTATAGAGGAGGATGGACCTCTACCTGGGAGCAAAAAGTATCATCGGTTACCTGTTTGCTAAATCAAGAAGTCAGTTTACAGCATTATTAATAGTGCTTTTATTTTGGCCATGTAACATCATTATTTTAAAATGTTATTTTTTACTACATAAGCCTTCTATAGGAAGGCAACTAATTGGACATGGACCTTTTTGTTAATTTTCCTGCTGGGAACAGCTCCCAGTCACTGTGCTGTCCAAAAGTCCCCCGATTCAATAACATGAGTCCCAGGTCAAACCTATAATAAAAATACATGCTAAAACACTATACTCTAAAGGCACATATATCTAAAGGATACCGGTTCTGATATTGTCAGAATGGATGGCCCATCAAATGGAGATCAGAGCACAGTCCCTGATCTAGCAGTAAGACCGCAACAGACCTTCATCTTGGGCTGGCTCGGACACTGCCTGGCGTGCTGAACTCACAAAAGGAATGCCTTCTATTTCACGGGCTAAAAAAAAACGTGCGCAAAGGGTGAGGCGTCCCTTTAACCAAGATATTCAAACTTCATTTTTTCGGTCACATAACTGCTCTCTGAAAGGATAATGCAGGCGTGACGCAACTCTGCTTCACGGGTTCGCCCTTTTAATTAGCGCTTTCTTAATTTAGCCCTCAATGTGAGAGCTTGTGGCTTCTTCCTCACACCCTGCTCGATCTTTAACAGATGCTATGCATTCAAACCTTCGAATCGCACACCGCGGAAATGGGAGATATGCCAGTGAGCACAGGGTGTGATGCAATATGACAACACTCAGACACTGTGATCACTGCCATCCTGTCCTTCCTCAGCTCTCTGTGCTCGACAGACTCTGGTTTATAAATAGACAGACTCACTTTTAGTCAGACAGAAGATGGCCTTAGGAGTACAGAGTGTAATTTTGGAGTCTTGGACAGTCCCCCCTCGTTCTTGTTACAGGGCAAATGCAGACACCCAGGTCATTTAAAATAAGCTGCATACTCCATTCCGCATCCCTGGCCCCACATGTTAATGTTGCTTTTAATAAGTAAAAGCAAAGCTCATGTACAAGCACATTTCCTCACTGCTAACTAACATTTGTGGGTCTATTGGGCACAGGTTCATTGGTCTGGGCATTAGCATAACTGGAGCGGAAGAGCACATTGAGACAGAAACACAAGGAACATAAGAAAGTGCCACAGATGGGGTACACACGAGTAGTTCCCTTCCGCAGACGTAGGAACAGGCAGGCACGATTCAAGGGCTCATAATGCACACCATTGTAAGTTGCACTTTTAATAGATTTTTATAAATGTTAGGTGGGGTGTAGTTTTTCACCAACACTTTTCACAAAGTTCAAGTGCTCAAGCCCGCCGTTGTTGGCTGCTGGCTCCGAGGAGGATTTCTCATATCATTACGGCTGAGGAAAGCGTGACAGGACCAAAATGGCACGAGCGTGTCATTGCTCTCTTCTCCAGACTGGTGGCAGCTTCCCCTAACAGACCGCCACTGAAGTTCAGCCATTTTATACTGAACCCGAAGTGCTAAATCTGCAGGGGGCCTCGCACTCTCCCCACTTATCCTAATGAGACTGAACGCATGGAAAACAGCAAGGCCCTGCTGCTGATTGGCGTCTGCCACAGCCCCCAGGAACACCAAACATCGCTGCATTTTTACCATTAATTGAATGCAGTAGCCAACTCTCTAGAGGCAGAATAAATATTTGGCAATAAATTATACACAGATATAGAAAGAGCAGGCATGCATAAGCGAGCGCACACGAGCGTACACACCCCGTGCTTACACTGCATTATGCATTGGAGCGTGTGTGCCATTCCCTGCGTCAGAGTGAGGACAGGTTCCCTCATTGACTGGCAGAGGAGACTGTGGTTTGCGGCGTTTGATATGTACTCAGTTACGGCACGCCGACACACCGAGGGGAATTCAAAGCAGGAGTTAGCAGAGGGCCGTGCTTTATACCTGTGAGGAAATAAAGCTTCTGATGCTGTCTCAAGCGTGCGTGTATTTGTGTGTGTGTGTGCATCTTAATCTGCTCAGTGTATGTGTGTGTGTGTGTTTGTCTGTATGTGCATCTTAGTCTGCTCAGTGTGTGTGTGTGTCTGTGTGTGCGTGTGTGTCTGTGTGTCTGTATGTGCATCTTAGTCCGCTCAGCATGTGTGTGTGTATGTGTGTGTGCATGTTGGTCTGCTCAGTGTGTGTGTGTGTGTGTGTGTGTGTGTGTGTGTGTTTGTATGTGCATCTCAGTCTGCTCAGTGTGTGGGTGAGTGTGCGCGTGTGTCTGGTTATGATTTTCACTTTACAGTACGATGCTCTGGGTAAGAGCGTCTGGTAAATGACGATAATGTACTGTAATGTAATGCGTGTGCATGCATGCGCCTCTACTCGTCCCTCTTTGCCTGTGTACATGAGAGCACCGTGAACATGTCCCTTTTCATACAGTGCATTTTCACATCGCCTTGCACTCCAGACTCCAAAGCTGCCGTTCCCCAGCTACAAACCGGAGGTGAAAGAACGTCGTGTGATCGGCCCAGCGGCAGGAGCGACACGTCCTCAGAGGGTTTGAAGAAGCAGACCCCCAGCCCAGCTCATTCTCGCTCAGCAGCCCTCTCCTCTGCTCCACGGCTAAGTGCCCTCACGTCGCCATCGCTCAGAGGCCTGGAGGGCCCGGGGTAGGGCCAGGGCAGACTCCGGGATGGATTTAAAGAAACACAACCCCGCTCTGGACAGCCAGAGAGAGGCACAATGGTGTCCAACGGTGCAGGCCTTGCATTAATAATGAGGGCTTATGAGCAAATATTTACTTTGCATTATAGTCAACTGAGAGATGAACCGGTGATGGACACCTGTACATTTCAGTGTAATGGGCTCTTTCCTGCTCCATTACTGTGGCTTCACCAAGTCCCTCCCTTATAAAATTGGAATTGAAAAGCAATCTTGAACCATCTTAATGTATCCCTTTCTCAGTTTAATGGGGTTTTATTAATTAATTGAGGAGAGGATTTCCTGGTGGAGCTCAACTTAACATGCCCGTATTCTATACTGAAGGAGGTACTTGCAAAACGAGTTCTATGCAAATGCGTACAATCCCATATTCGGTCAGCTAATTAGTGCTGATAATGAGGTTTTCCTGTTGCTGATGAGAACTGCGGCCTCTGCAGTTTTGTTAAAGGGACAGGCAGAATATCCGGAGATTTGAGTCTGAATTGCGTGTATTGAAACGGCAAGACATCGATCTATATTTTTCAACAGCAGCAAAACATCACAACCCATTAAAACCATATCAAATGTAATTTGCTCTTTAGGTCGTTATAACGTCAGCGACAGCTAATCCAGTCACACTCACTACAGTATCCTTCTTGAGTCCAGATAACCATCACACCATATCTGTAGCCACCAGCGCAACCACGAGGCACTGATCGAGAATGTTTTAGATGTAAAAACAAGGATTTGTTGATTTATTGGAGGATAGATTGATCACAAACGAAGCTACAGTCGCTGCTCTTTTTAATCATAAACCCATCCCACGGTTTATGACCCATTTTACAATGAGTGTCTGAATCACTCAAAACGAGGGCTTGTACGCTTGCACAATAAAGAAGTGGATAAGCGTAGGAGCGGTGACTCAATTTAAATCCCTATGCAATCAGCCTAATTTTACACATTCATTCACTAGTGACTTAAACGGGAGGCCCAGGACCAGCTAAGTTTTATCAGTCCAGAGCCAACGGTTAGGGTTCCCCAGGTTTAAACCGATGTGTCGACATTTGTTTTGAGCCTGATCTGAATGGATGCGTCCCAGTCGTTCCATCTCGGGAGACCCGTGCATGTCACAGGCGTGATCGGCGCTGAGGGTTCCCCCAGAGCGGCCGTGTACACAGGCCCCCTCGACACGGAAGGAGAGAAACTACAGAGCCACGGTGCGGCCTCCCTCACACAGGGGAAACGAGGACACACTGTCCTCTGGCCCTGCCACTGTTCATCAACACAAAAGTTACTTCATTAAGCACTTCTGCTCCTTTTCCCAATGCACAATTTCACTATGTAAAACAAGCAGGAGAAAAACGAAACACCGCAAAACATCGCTGGAGCGCTGCCTGGGAAAAGCACCGAGGAGCCATTTTCATGCACCAATATAACATATCTGTATAACTTAACCATTTAACCACAGAACATAACAGTCAATCAGAAGTTTATTTATGGAGAAAATTATAGGTGTTCTCTCACCTATTCACCAGATAAACCGGTAAAGATCCAGTCTGGAAGCTAGCTGACAGGTAGTTGGAAAGGTAGCTTCCAGCCAAGTGGATGAGAATTGTATGAAACAAGTGCTCTTTCTCACCAGCTGCTTGTGCATGCATACTGTATCTACTGACCGTTGGAAAATGACAGAACTCCATACCAGACACACCTGATGACACAAAATGATTACTTTTACACCAAATTTTAGCTGTCAGTTTTGGTCACCCTTCGTGATTTTAAGACAAAAATGAGTCTGATGTTGGAGCTTGAAAATGGCCTGATTAATATTAATATTATTTGGCCAAATTAAAGTTGTCATAACTGTCCAAAACATATTAATGACACTATGTTCACGGACACATCTTAAGCCTAGTCCTAGACTAAATTCAGTTTTGAATGGAGATTCTCCAGTTCAATCCAGAACAACGCTAAATCTGTGTCCGTGAAACCAAAAACTGCTTCTTCAAATATGTTTTTATATTTCATTATGGTATGTGGCTTATCAGTCATCATAAAACGAGATGAAAATTTGTAGCAAAATTGTCATACCAAATGATTAAATGCTTGAAAACATACACTTTATTAGGTACAACTGTCCACCAATTTGCAAATGCAAACATTTAATCAGCCAATCATGTGGCAGCAACTAAATGCATAAAAGTATGGCGACGTGCTCAAGAGGTTCAGTTTCAGACCAAATGTCAGAATGGGGAAGAAAAGTGACTTTAACCGTGGAATGATTGCTGTTGCCAGACAGGGTGGTTTTAGAATCTCAGAAACTGCTGATCTCCTGGGATTTTCACACACAATAATCTCTAGAGTTTGCAGAGAATGGTGTGAAAAACTAAAAAATATTGAGTGAGCAGCAGTTCCGTGGGCAGAAACACGTTGTTAATGAGAGAGGTCAGAGGAGAAGGGCCAGACTAGTCAAAGCTGACAGGAAGGTGACAATAACGCAAATAACTACACATTACAACAGAATTTGTTGTTCAATGCCTTACACACATTGAACAAACACATCAAACCTCTTAAGTGAATAGGCTACAGCAGCAGAAGATATGAAGTCTAAAAAATAAGTCTAATAAACACCTACATGTAATAAAGTGCTGACTGAGTGTATACCGTAACCTTTCCAGCTCTTGTTTTGTGATTTATTGAGTCAAGACACACAGCCACAGCCAGGCTCGGACCACTTTGGCCTTCAACCTGTAGCCATACACTTTGACTTACTCATTCCCTAGTAATTGTTTTGTTCAATCTGGTTTGCCAGGGCATATACATCAAACTGCCATCCATACTGCTTCCAATAGAGTCTGGACAAGACCACTAAACTACAAAAGGCTGCGTTCCTCTTACATGATACATGATAAGGTACAATTTATGAAGGTAATGTTGACGAATCCTTTCCACAGAAGCAGGTTTTACTGTGATAAAATGTTACACTGCATATACAGAATTAAACTAAACGCGTGATTTCATGGCCACTTGTAACCGTCGACAAGCCTGACTGGCAGCTACCCGATTTAATCTCCAAAGGGAAATTGCACACATAGTGACCTTAACAATCAAAGGAGCACAAAGCAGTTAAACAGACAGCCAGTGATTACCATGTCATCGCTTTGTCAACTCCAGGCACTGAAATTTTGTTGAACTTGTGTCAGATAAGTGACAACCGCACATTAACACTGTATTGCTAGTAAAAACAGCAGACAAGTGGATGGCAGTGTGCCAAAGACCATGATGCTGTGTGTGGCTTACATCTCTCTGTATGAAATCCAGTGTATGGGCGAGAGAGAGGCCACCACCATGCTATAAATCACACAGGCCTATAGCTGCTTGCCCTCTTTGTACACATCCATGCGCTCTACAGACCTAGGACCTCAACCTGACCTGGGACTACATAGTTCCGTCTCCATTCGATGCTTTTCGCTTCAGCAACAGCTAAACGCTGGCTGCAGGAGCAAGGCCCATTGTGTCTGTGCTGCTCCCTGTTTTTAAAAACCAACCCAGAAGATTCCCAAGAGCATGAATACACTATGATGATCTTCAGTGGAATGAGGGGGGTTGTACATAAAGCACTCTCAGAAAGCTTACGTATTAACAATGGCATAAAAAACAGTTTAAGAGACATCTTGAAACTTTTCCAGGCCTGTGAAAAGTGCATTATTGAGAAGAGACGGAGAGCAACAAATTATTAATAAGTCTGCTTCTCAAACATGTTAGCCAAGAGGTGCTTTTCCTAGAGGTGTGGGGCTAAGCGTCTGTGAAAGGCACTGAGCAGCATAATGTATTTTTCGACACGGGGCGCCATGAAAGAACTAAAAAAAAGATAAAGAGCAGAATCAGACAATGGTAAACTTCAAAGGAACGTCATTTTCACAAGAATCCAACCGAGCGCACCTGTGGGGGGGCAAGAATCGTGCAAGAACAACCTGCATAGTACGTTTCCTCCATAGTCGTCTCTGGTTCATCGCATGCATAAGAACTGAAGCGCTGCCACTGTGAAATATTCATGAGAATCGGATCTATGGTAGTTTAACATGCTCAGAGCCAGCCATATTATTTCTTTCCTTCAGATACTAAAACCTGTGTCGCAGCAGCAGCTGAGCAACGACAGATGTCAACGGTGCATTTTATTTGCGTGGTAAGCTGGATGCGTTTCATCACCACCCAACAGGCAAATGGCCAGCCTTTGGATGCAGTCACTCAACTCGAATTGGTTCCCACCAATCCAGGCAGGAAGTGTCTCTTCCATTCAACCAAACATAGCTTCTCTTATTTGCTTTCCCGCCACCAGCCAGAATCCAGCATCAAGTCGAGTGTAGAAGAGGCAGGACGGAAGCGTGCTGTTCCGCCATTTTCAAAGCGCCTTAATGAGGACGTGGAAATATTTGAAAGAGAATCCTCAAAGTAGGTTATTCTCTTAAATTCACTCTCCCGTGAGATGGGCGTGGGCGGGCGGAAATGAAGGAGGAAAGCCTCTCTTCTCTTTGAGAAGCAGGCATTTATCTTGTGTTATTAACTCGGCAACAGCCGCTGAATGGCTGCTAATGAATAACGGATTCCTCTTTTTGACAGAAACCGACAAAAAGTTGGTTATGAAAATGAAACGACGGTGTCAGTTCTGTAAACATGGCAGGGAGGCGTAGCTATGAGCTCAGAGCACTACAGGATCTACCAGTCAGCTCAGATACGAGCTCAGAGCAGTACAGGATCTACCAGTCAGGAGGTCATTGTGCCCTGGCTGCCATGCGCCTTTCTAATGCAGCCGATATCCTGGCAACACATTCGTTTGACAAGGTGAGGTGGGAAAACTGATTATGAGGAGGAGCTACGCTCCCCGTTGTTCAAAAGGCGGTTTGTGCTGGGCAACGAGAAGAGACCAGAGAACAGAACAAGGTGAACATAATCTGGTTTGGCCCAGGGAGACTCCCTGGGATCTGTATGCCTCATGTTCCTTTGTTTCAGGCGTGTGCGTGTTTATTACGGCGGTATTGCTCTCACTGTTGGTCCCCACCCTCCCAGTGTCTTGGTGAGAAATACACTGGCTCTGTATTACAGATCTGTGCTCGCCTTGTCGTCTGCAGGTCTGTGTAATGGTCCAGCGAACCAGTCGGGGAAGTTGCGTGGGCCTGAGAAACTGTTGGTTTGTTTGTTAGCATTGTGATCTGCTCAGTGTGAATTAGGGCGAGTTTGGATGAGTGCCTCGTCCTGTTGAATGGGCCGCAGCGGGGAGTTTGCATTGTACCTTTCAAACGATCCCACACTGGACATGGGTCTTCTTCATTCAGCTTCAAAAAATATAGCTAAATGATCACAGTAACCTTTGTGTGATGTGCCAGCCTTTGAGGACACACATACAGGCATGCACACGGTTGTATCTACTCTCTGTCACACACACCAACACACACCTATACCAACACACACACCTACACCAACACACACGCATACGCACACACACGCACACACATTCAGTCGGTCTGTCACATTCATAGCAAAACAGTCAGTCAGTCACATTCGTAGCATAAACAATGCATATCTTCACGCCTTCATAACATTTTTACAATTCAGCACAACACATGTTATGATGCAGTGCTGGGCTTAATTCCATTTTGGAAATTAAATGAAATTAATGCTCATTAGTTCAGAACACCTCACTCTTTAATTTCACGCACTGAATTTCAATTCATTTCCTGGCCTGATTCTCGTACCCTGGAGCCAGGCAGAGACTCGAACTGTGACCCTAGATGAGCTGCGCCTGACCCCGCCCGTCTCCTGGCAGCAACGGTGCCAGCGCATTCGAGAGAGCGGCAGGGAAACCCTCCCTTTACAAGAGGAGAAAATCCATTTTAGATTCTCGAAAACACAACAGCACTGGAGCAGCTGAAAGTCACCCTGACAGACAGACATAGATGGACAGACAGACAGACAGACAGACGGACGGAGCCTGAAGGAGGAGCAGCAGACTGTGAGAGGCTGAAGCCTGGCTCCGTAGACTACCCCCCGGGGAGCAGATGGCAGGCGCCGGGGGGGGCGGGAGGGGAGATGAACCGGAATGCTGCTGGACCGCGGGGCCCCCAGTGAAACACTCCTCAAGAGCAGGACTGCGGGGGCTCTATATGCTGCTGGATCACGGGGCCCCCAGTGAAACACTCCTCAAGAGCAGGACTGCGGGGCCCCAGTGAAACACTCCTCAAGAGCAGGACTGCGGGGCCCCAGTGAAACACTCCTCAAGAGCAGGACTGCGGGGGCTCTATATGCTGCTGGATCACGGGGCCCCAGTGAAACACTCCTCAAGAGCAGGACTGCGGGGCCCCAGTGCAACACTCCTCAAGAGCAGGCCCACGGGGGACAGGCAGGCGGGAAGGCCGTTCGGGGGGTGACATCAGCGTCGGGCCGTTTGCCTGACCGTGACCGATTAAAATGCAGCGCATGAGGCCGATTACGCCCGTTTCCACCACGGCTGACACTCAGCGCTTCGACCCCGTCACAAATAATCAGCATAATCCTTTGATTCTGAGCTTGATCCCGGGGAATCATATCCTATGTTAATGAGACACTTGAAAGCCGTTAACAGCTCTACTTCAGGTCTCTCAGATGGCCAGTGTTGTCTTGGATGGCTTATGGTCCTGACGCAAAGAGTCACGTGTGAACACACTGGCCGTGAACCTTGTGTGTCCGGGGGGAAAAAATGGACGCTGACAGCCTGCATGCAGTACAGCATACACTTATTAATGCGCGGTTACTTTATGTTGGAATTGTAAGAAGAAAGAATTTGATTTTTAATGTCAAGACAGCTAAAGTTAACAGTCTCCATCCCATGCTGATGAAAATATTTATGCACGGAAGGAGGGAAATATAGAGAGTGAGCTATAGCGAGAGAGAGAGAGAGAGAGACAGAGAGAGTGAGACAGAGAGAGAGAAAGACTGTGTGTGAGAGAGATAGAGAGTCACAGAGTGAGAAAGACAGAGTGTGTATGAAAGAGAGAGAGACAGATTGAGAAAGACAGAAAGAATGTGTGAGATAGAGAGAGAGTGAGAGAGAGAGTGAGAGAGAGTGAGAAAGACTGAGAAAGTGTGAGAGGGAGAGTGAGAGAGACTGAGAGATAGAGAGTGAGATATAGATAGTGAGAGAGAGAGAGAGAGAGAGAGAGAGAGAGAGAGAGAGAGAGAGAGAGAGAGAGAAAACGGTGCATGCTTGTGTAACCTGGTTTGATGAAGCCTGTCATTATTCTCCAGCGTGTGTCACTGATACAGCAGCACACTTCCCTCCTGAGGCTGCGCTCCACACACACTCCGAGCCCAGCATTCCCACGCAAAATACCATCCCTCCTTCTGTCCTCAGGGAACCTGGGAGACTTCGCCAAATCAGGTCTAAAATATCCCTCTTAGTGCTAAGTCTGCATTTCCTGAGTTGATTAACCCCATGATATGCAGAACAGCTCCCCTCCCGGTTCTGCAGCAGCCACACAGCACGCAGCAGCCAGCGGTGCGTAATTGAGTCTGGAGCAACACAAGCTGTGTGGAAAGCAGAACGGGAGAGGAGAGATCTGAGCGCAGGGAAGAGGTGACGCACCCCAGCGCTGCAGACCGCCATCGCACAGGCTGGGTCCGTGTGGGGCGAGCCATAATCACACACAGGCAACCACAGCCGCCACATTCTGCGGTTCAATATTGTATGTTTGAAACCCACACATTCTACAAGAAATGCAAATCGGAGGTGCGAACTGAACTCCCGTTTTTTGTTTTGTTTGAACTTACCTGTTCACAGATGTGTTCTTATCATACCGATCCAAGCACCCACCATTCCGACTGGAGCTCTCTGCAACAGTACGTATCCGCATTTCACTCCAACTCCAACTCGAAGTGGGTTTGCCCATATTCGCATGAAATTAGAAACGGAACTCATTGAAGATATTTTGAAACACTGCAATACTTTGCAATAAAGGTCAAAAGTCAGAGGGCAGCAACGTTGCCAACATGTTGTGGGTTAATTCTCCTGAGAGAGCAATGCTGTTGTACCCTTGAGAAAGGCATGGCACTGGAATTCCTCAGGAAGACTGTCAGGAACAGCACGTAAGGAAAGGCCCTGGGCATTGTCCCGGCCAGCCTTCTCATAGATTAAATCTCTAGATGACAGCCAATGACAAGCCTTGAAGGCAGAAGGGCCTGGATTTGTCGTGAAACTCTGTTTACCAAACGAATATGTACTGTGAAGTGCCAGCCGGCAATGGACACAACTGCTATGCAAATTACTTGTAATAATAACCCATAAGTGGATGCGAAAGGAATAAACAAAGCAGAATGGGTAATGATTACTCTGCCCTAGCAATGGACGTGTTAAATGGCCTGGCGAAGACTTCCAAGGCAGACAGACCTACATTATGCCTGCACGGTCTACTCTCTACACTCTAATACAGGGGTGCCCAAATATGGTCCACTGATGGCTGAGAGGGTGTGGGTTTTCACTATGCCCACCCCTTGCACTAGTTAACACACCGCCAATCAGGGAGGAGAGACCTCATTAGTAAAATCGGCGGGTGTACTGATTGGTTGGAATGAAAACCTGAATACTCTTATCGTTCCATGACACCTGATAGGGCACCCATGCTCAAGTACAACCAAATGACCTCTGATCTCTGGAGATGTGCGCCCATAGCCCGGTAGCCATAGTGCGGCCTGTTGCTTGTAGAACTGAACCCCTCAGCGTCGACTCCATTTTCCATTTGGAAAATGTTCCCTCCCCAGCCGCAGTGGCCAGGCGAATGGTGAAAAAAGTAATCGCCCTCCTGATTTTGCAAAGCCTGTGTGTGGAAAAACCCAGGGAACTGAACCTAGGCAGCTGGAAAATAAACAGACAGGGGGATGATGGTGTGCGCCGCTGGTATCCAAAAATGCCTCGTTTATACTTCCACATTTCTTTATGCTTTTTTTCTGCCTTTGATGGCTCCCGGGGGGCCCCTGAGGGCCACAAGGCCCAGCGTAAAAAGTCTGCAGACCTCACCAACATGTCCAACACCCATATTAATGTAAACTTAGAGCGAGTACAAAAAAAGGCAGAATGTGCTCTTAATGAGAAGTGCCCTTTCTCGAAGAGTGCCTGGGAGTTATATTGTTGACATATGAATATAAATTTAGCACGGTATCTTGCCTTGCTCAACATTAAATCCAATCTTCCTGATGTAAAGCAGCAATAAATGTTTTTTTTCCTTCTTGTTCTTGGGAGCTAAATGCTAAACACCATCCGTCGTGACCTTAAAAACTCTACAGGAATCTAAAAAGCTCATAGAGCAAGAAGGAGCAATATCAAAGCATGGTCAGGTGCCTGTTGGCTGTTCGCACCAGCTACAGGTAAAGTGCAGACCCCTGAATCGACATTGTGAACACAAAAGGTTCTAACAATGTTACTGGGATGTTTTGCCAGTATTCTCAGTACATGGCAGGAACACAAGCTATGAGAATGCTTTATGTTAGCTTGGAAGAACCAGTTCAAGCTTCAAAAATGAGTTTGCGCCCGCAACTCATAAACGACACAATAGTAATGGGACTCGCCTATACAGTACAAACAACTGGGTTTTCTAAATTTGAAGAAAGAACAAATGATATGATCGGGCATACACATTTGTTACAAATGGTAGTATATTTCCCAGTATCTCATGTGGGAAATTCATTTTCAATTGCTCATTTTAATTAACTGCCCTTTACTTATTGCAAACCACAGCTGCATTAAATGAATCTACATTAAGTAAGTACTCCTTTTATCTATACAAGCACAATTAAAGCCTGTGTCATGTGCTTGGTTTATAAAGACATTTTTCTATGACTTACTTGGGTCCTAAAGTCGAAATTGCAGGGACAGTATTCACTTCATGTTGCTATGTACTTGTCTCAAGCCTTGGGAAAATGTTTAATCACATCCAAATTCTATGCTATTTCGATGATACACTAATAGAGCTGCTTGATCCAAGTGGAGACGTAATGTCACTTAGTACCTGTACTTGGAGCCAACTAAAAATCTTCATCTTTGCGACCATCACAAAACCCCATGCAAAAACACAGTGAGACAAACACCAACCTCAATGGTATTCTGGCTTTTAACAGCAATGGAAAGACTTCACAAAGTTTAACTGTGAGAGTTTCGAAAGTCTGTTGTAATGTTAAGCAGAATTTATAGTTTGCTGACTAAATGTATTAGAATAGTTTCCAACCTCTATGTTTTACTCTTCTCAAATGCAGCAGCGTGCGTCACTCTATGTGACTAAATTCCACTTGTGCCTGCAAGTTGACAAAAATACTGTCTCGCAAAATACGGGCCTAATGCCATATCTGACAAACACAGCGGCCAGGTGGTTTAGCACAGCTTGGAATAGCATTCCATGACTAATGCAAGCAAAAGCTTATCAGAAGCAAAGACCAGTGCTCAAAACCAGGCTTTACTGCATAGGTAAAATGACCAAAGGAAATGGCCAGAACGAGCTGAATGGTCTGTTCTTCACTTTAAATCATTTTCATGTTACTGTGCAATCCAGAGGGGCAGAATCCACTTGAACCTACATATATCTCAAGAAAATCACACAGAAGATGCAATTATTTGACTACCTAGTTCATGCATTCAGTTTCTGTGAGTTACTTGCATAACAAGTATTCTCTGAAACAACAGACTGTACAGTAGATGCCATTCATGAAGAACTGAAATAAAGGAAAAGTTTGATCGTCTTGGAACCCTGGGAAGAGACACTGTCTTTCGGTACCACCAGATCTTCCAGGGACACTCCTAGCTATCATGAGAGAGTGTCATCATTCATGTGTCCTGGTGACTGGCCTCACCTCAGGCTACACCCTGGTGAAACCAAACACTTAACCAACCATCTGTCACTGACGCACTCTAGGCCCTTCATACCAATCACCTCTCTCCCTCACATTAACCAGAGCAGAGCTAGATTGTGTTACGGGCTCTGACAGAGCTCAGGGCCTTATCATGCCCTCTAGGACAAGACCTGTAGAGCCACAGTTCTGCACAGTGTTCTATTACCAGCGTAGACAGCAGTGGCCACTGGTGCACTGAATGACCTTACCAAGAAAGCTAAGACCAGTGTGTCTAAGCAGCCAATGCTGCACAACGTGGTCTGAATGCATTGCAGCACAGAAGCAGAGACAACCTGTACACTGTTCAAAGCCTAAATCCAAGTCCCAGGTTTGGACCAAATGGCAATTTAAGGACAATATTTTATTTTTTATCCATCCTTGTAACCAACAGAAAGCCACAATGCAGCAACAAACACATCACAGGAAAGTGCCGGACAAATTGGAACACAAAAATAGAGTTATTCAGGGCTCAAAACTTTATACAAAAGGCTCCGGAAAAGCAATCATCTTTCACTCAGCAAACGTCTGAACTCAGCCGAGCAGCAATGCACAGGCTACAGTGGAGAGATTCTGTCGATTTTGTGGTCCCAACTGCAATGTACAAATATTTTTAAAATCCACACAGTTTCACACAACTCGTTAAAGAATTAAAAGTTATTTCCATTTACTATCCAAAGCTTGGATGACTGAGAACATCAAATTGAAGTAATCTTCAATGAGGCATTCAGTTCATAAAAGGCTTATTTGATTTGAAATAAAAAACAACTAAAAATGTCTTGAGATTGGCGCCAACAATTTATTTTCTAATGAATACTGATTTTTACTAGTTGACTGAATGCATTGTTGAAAAAGTTATTTGTTTAGTGTTTACAAAGGCTAATATGCATGCTGTGTAAAGACTTCACTGGGGCGGCATTGGCTCAGGAGGTCAGAGCAGACATCTGGCCTACGAAGGGTTGCCGGTTCGATCCTGACCTGGGTGTGTCAAAGTATCCCTGAGCAAGACACCTAACCCCCAATTGCTCCTAATGAGCTGGTTGGTGCTGTGCATGCATGTGAATGAATAAATGAGATGCATCAATTGTACAGCGCTTTGGATGAAGGCGCTATATAAATGCAGACCATTTACTATTTAACCACTCCACTTAGAATCTTGTACGGATTGATATCATAAAACATTTTAGGTGATTGAGAGAAATACATGTTTCTGTCTAAAAGGATAATATATAATTTACAGTTCTTCCTGTAAAATTACATAACATCTTTAATAATGCATTACATTTTTGTGCATGAAAGCAGATTCTAACCTTAATTATACCCAAAATAGCTGGCACTCTACTCAGAATCACAGAATTCAGTGGCCATGAAAGCACCAGTGGTTATCGCTCTATCATTCAAACCCCTGCCCCTCCCACAAAAGGAGGAATAAGACCCATAACTGCTTACCAATAAATCACAGGTACCAAATGCATACATCTATGTGTAGGCATGCGGAACAGAGTAGGTTAGAGATTGTGTTACTGATAGTAAGGGTTCCTTTTTTACGGTGCACTGCCCTTGCAATTGCTTTCTCAACTCATGCATCCCATATGCTGTACAAAGTGCCTAGAGGATGAGCATCTGCAAAGTCCTGTGGATAATGAAATAAAAACATCTATATTCTGCTGATAAGATCTCTCACTATTGCCCGGGTGTTGTGGGAGTAAATACGGTAGTTTAGATGTTGATTGGTTCATAGTTTAAAAAACAGAGGGAAATGAGGAAGGGGTGGGGGCTTAGAGAGTGAGAGATGAAGAGGATGCATAAATGAGTAGATCTCCGACTTCTGAACTGAATAAAAATTTAAAAGGGCTTCCCTTTAAAAGTACTACATTAATTACAACAACCAAGTACAAACTGCGAGAGAAAACATTTCTCAAAGAAACAGGGTCGTTTTATCTCTTTCTATTCCTCGTATCAATTTCACATCATTGGTGCAAGATAGTACGAAATTCTCCAATGAACAAAAATACTATTTTGATGCCACATCATTTTTCCGTTTCTAAAATGAATTCTCAGACATGCTGTTCTATTTAATTCAATGTGTTGCTTGCTGTGGATGTCATACATTTGTGTATGACTACTACGCGTCTCCCTGAACCCATTCACAAGTGCATTCAGTTGCACTTTCTGTAAATCTAAAGAGAAACGTTAAATTGTGCTCCCTCGGCAACGTACTGCAACAAACCAGAGTTTAGCCACTGATTTGAAACTGATTGGCGAAACGTCAAACCTAATAATCTAAATACAGTTCATTCAATTAAATATAGCATTTTCAGATAATGTTTTCGTTTCCTACAGACAAAATCGCGTTATTGATCTCGACTGATGATCTTGCTGAACCCATTACAAAATGTTTTGTTTGAGTTTAACATTACACGCGACGACAGAATTCCTATACATGTAGCCTACAGAAAATGAAGCAAAGATCTCATACCTTTGAAAGCAATCTCCTGGAAATTCCAAACCGAAGTATAATGCAGAAATCTACATGGGCGAAAAACTGTTCAATTGTGAAATAATGTTATTTGTCCCAGTACTACTTATTTCAACATTTTAGCGTTTCAACACGAACGAGCTGTGCTCTTTTAGTCTGCGTTCTCCAGCGACTTCTCAATGCGGTTTGACGCTTAACCCACACACGCAATTCATTGTCAGGATGCAAACAGACCCGCGTTCCTGACGTTCCTGAATTAAGTCGAGCGTTCTTCGGTTCCTCTCCAAAACCAAATCCACCGTTTCAAAAATCCACAAAGAATCCAGGAATGAATTAGCTGTAAACCTAGTCCTGGTTTGTTCCGAAAGAAGCGCTGTCCATTGAAAGCGGTGCTGAAACGGGTCTTAAACCAGGTGCCATTCGACTCTGTAGCTCTTGAAAGACGCAAATTAGTTGTTTACGGTTTACAATTTCAAATCCCATACGAAGCTGCTCCACGTTATATTTTATCGCCGAGACAGTGTGACAATAAAATTACTGATTTATCATAGCACACTTCCCGGAAAATAGGAACAGGGAATTCGATGCAGGGAATTCAACACGTCATTTGGTAGATTTTAAACTCAGACATATGCATCCAAAGCCAACGCACACAGATTATAGTACTGGCCTAAATGAGACTGTACAATTGAGACATCTCTTCGTCCTCGAAATGAATTAATTCATAGTTCACTATACGTTGGCGATGGGAAAGCAGACTGGTGGCTCAAAAAATATCCAGTGTTTCGATTACACTTTTTCTGATAGGCTGCAATCCAGTCCGATGCGACCACCTGCTACAGCTTTGGGGACCGGGATACTTTTCGGATCAACGCTGACATATTGCGTTTTGTTCAAATGATTAAAGGAACCGTCATGCAAGTAATACTTAAAAATGTTAAAATGTCATTTTAAATCAAACGAACAAACTGTCACGAGTGTCCCTTTAAAGGGATATTCGGGTAGCCTTCCAAAAACAGCATCCCATTGAAATCTGTAGAACGTCTTCACGTGAGAATATACCCTAATCCAGAACACAGAACGATAGTTTTAAACCGTCAAGTGGGTTTTGCAAGTCAAAACTGACCAAATTTCCGGAACGATTAGATTTTTCGCCTTGAACTGAGTGATGGAAAAACGTGGGAAATATACTCCAGTTGATGTTAATCCTCACGAAATTAAATAATGTTGCAACCTGTTTGAAGATTATGGACGAGATACGACGTCGCGTATAAATGGAAATAATGATATTTTCTATGCTTTTTAATCAGCTTCGCGTTTACCAGGTTAATTCCTCTCAATATATGCGACTCCTTGCGTATGGGAGCGCTGCTGAACTGATGCCGCTCCTACCCCTGCATCTGCTACGACACTGGATATCATAGCGCTGAAATAATGCAGCTGCCGTCTGGGCAGTGAATTACAGCTCGTTGCTGGGTGATCCAAGTCCACATGTTCCCTGGAAAGTATCCACTGAGAAGAATCCGGCTCTCTGATTGCAAATCAGAGAAATCGAACAGCATAACGTCTTAAACAAAAACTCGCACTCGAATGAATACAATTTCATTAGACAGAGCACACTGGCTTGCACCATTTCCTTCGGGGAGGGACAGAAACGGTGTTGAACATTATTTCAACCATGCCAGTCTTCGTGAAGTTACTGCAGGTAGCCGTGCACGTAAATATTATCCCGCGGAGTGAAAGCATGCATTATGTGATATCGCGGCGCATTGCGCGAGTAATACTGGATCGTTTGTGACTTCAGTCGTTTTTATTGCTACTTCGTTCATAAACTGGGCTCTAAGCCAAAAATCTTATTGTTTCAATTACAGAAATCAAAGGAGCTTAAACTATTAACTGATTGGCAAGAGAATAGAATGTGCAGGGGGGAAAAGAAGCAACTCAAAAAGGCATAAAGATAAACTGAAAAAGAGGGCAACTCGAAGCAAATAAATAGAAGGAGCCATTGAGCTTAAATAAACGTTATTTTGAAATTAGACACGTTTTAAGGAAAACACGCCAATTGGACCAAAAAGGACAGGCTAGCTTATATGCGTTTGCTATTGTGTATTGGTATTTTACAGGTGAAAACGTATCCATACTTATTAATGCCCGTGCCGTTTGATTCATTTGCTAAAGCATTTATCAAGCAGAAGCCTTTCTCTTTGTCGAAAAATAGGAGATGTGAGGCGAGAGGGGTGGACGCAGGGGGGTCAGGGCAAAAAGCCATGCCTGTCTGTCTGGATGTTTATGGATTAGACCAAGAGCAAATGTGCAGAGTGGCTCCTATTATCCGCGCGCAGCCTGCTGTGCATGCCCTGTAATGCAATATTTATCATGTACATAAATCACAAATCAATACAGGTTCTCCAGCATGCGACTGAGAGTTAACACACGTTACTCGTTGGGGAACTGGAGGCGATCAGTGGCTGAAAATACAACGCAATTAGATTTCTTCACGGGACCCAGTACTAGAAGAAAAGCACGTCACCAACGAGTCATAATAAGGGGCTTTTCCACTCTAGATGGGATCTGTGACGCTTTACACAACAACACCAAAACTGAATATTGGACTAAAAAATATAGTGCAGCTTTGGCTTATTGGGCATTGTATTGACCACATAATTTTAAACTTTGAAGTAAAGCTAATCGAAAGTATCATTGGGTTAAATATTTAGAGCCGCGCATCTTTGGAATAAAGTAGGTGGGAGCAGAACGCTCTCGTGCTTTGCATGTGCATGCATATGCGCCAAATATCTCATACAAGACAAGGCGTCATATAATACGATATCGTATTAACCTAATCCAATTAAATTAATTTATATAAATATATTTTTATTTTTTTTCATCTTTGGTTTTGTATCCCGTGGCAGTAAGCCATTGTAAGCATTAGCCTACTTTCAGTTATCTTGTGCGAGAGAATTGTTCGTGGGTTAGAAAAGGAAGAATAGCAGCGGGGTGGGCAGCGCAGTTATTTCAGGGAGAAATGTGTGCTGCAGTTTCTCTCCGATTCATTGAATTGAATTTTTCAAAAGGTTTAAGGCGCCGACTAGCGCCAAGATTTGCCCTCACTGCTGATCCTTGCGTCTAAGTTTTAAGCAATAGGCTGCCGGGAGCCAATTTAATAGACCATGTTTATTTGCTTTATAACCCATCCCGGTGAAACCAAAATGCGTCTATTGAAAATAGGAGGAAACAAATGTCTTAAATTTAGATGAGAGAGAATACGATATTAAAACTAGAGTAAAAACTATAACACCTTTTAAATAACTACAGGAAGTTGATGTATAGAAAAATCAAGACATAAGACATAGTGGGGTTACGAATATATTTGACAGGCTTTGCGTGAATTAATCTGTGGATTTGTGTGACTCCAGGTGTCCGTGTGACTGTTTTCATCGACAGCTGTTCCTTAAACTGTGCTGGCAAACGAACATCTGCAAGCTAGTTTAGGTGACAAGTGGGCGTAAACAGGTAAAAAAAATATATATCCACGTAATTGTGCTGTGATCCGCTGGGCTGTAAACATAAAAAGCGCACATAAAACACTTAAGGTTCTAAAACTCAATACATCAACAGTATGTTGTTCAGGGCCTGAGGCCATCATTATCACCGAAGCCTGTGGGTTCAATTGGCAGCTGAGTCATACTAACTTTCAAAGAAGCCCACACATTAAAACATTCAGAGCTAACTTACCTCGAAGATGCTTATGAGTCCGAGAGGGATCCATGTACTCTCAGAGTTGATTAAATACTAAAAGTTTTACTGTGCTCTGCCTCTGCTTGACACAAACAATTAAGATTAGGAGCTAGATGCCTTTTGATAGACTAGTATCCTGTGCAGGGATAAACTCTTCCTTTCTGTAGGACCTGCAAAAATGATGGTTTACTACCTCAAAAGTGTGCTTCCAAATGTACGCCAGAAATATCTATACAATCTGGGGGTTTTAAGTACACTAAATTTAGAGAATACACAGTATTCGTATGTATATATCGTATCGTTTTTTGACAGGATATATTTTGAGGGCACAGCAGTTTGGATGCCTCGTCAGACGTGGCACACCTCACCGTGTAGATAGGGATAGGCTCTGAGCCAATGATCCACCATTCTCGGACACAATGGGCCAGATTTACATATATGAAACTCGCAGCAGACAATGCGTCCTGTTGGTGCAGTTGCAGTCTGCCTGAAATGAACGTTTACGAAGGCTACAGCTCATTACGCAATCAACGAATGGGACTTCCTATGAACCGCATTCTGCAAAACAGACAGATCTTAAACACATAGTTAAAACATTTGTTCTAACTCTTCACTGTGTGCCGTATTTCGGTTACCACGTAAAAGCGTATCACTGCAGGACAAAATGTGTACATATTCCAGCTGTGGTGGCTATTCTTGTTTGAATTAAATGCCAGATGTAACATTGCAATGAGCTTGACTATTGCCGGGATAGAATGGGAACGTTGTGTCGGCTACATGACATTTTATTTGAAACTCAATTATTAGTATGGCTGGTTGTTTCTCACAGTAGCCTTTTATTATTTTAGTAATGCCAGTTGAGCATGCTATGTTTCTAACAATGTCCTGTTAAAGGCAAAAAGCATGTCTTTCTACAATGGACAAAAGTGATTAAAAGCAGCATATCATTGCATTCAGCCTACTCATATTTGTTACTAGTGGCAGCGATTTTTTGAAACTTCAAACACATGTCACGGTCACTATGGTTGAGCACGTTATTGCAGTCATTTCTCACAGCTTTGCATGAGATATAATTTCATTAATTATTTTCTAAATATTTTCTGTGACAAACACCCAGCCTTAATTATTGCTTGGCTGCAATCAGTAATTTATGTATAGGTGCATCTCAAAAAATTAGAATATCATGCAAAAGTTCATTTTTATTTCCGTAAATTCATTCAGAAAGTGAAACTTTCATATATTTCATATATATTACACAAAGTTAAACAGTTCAAGCCTTTTTTTGTTTCAATCTTGATGATTATCACTTACAGAAAATCAAAAATCCAGTATCTCAAAATATTAGAATATTACATATTACATACATATTACAAGACCAATCAAAGAATTTATAATACAGAATTTTTGTTTTTCATGAGCTGTAAACCGTAATCATCAAGATTAAAACAAAAAAGGCTTGAAATATTTCACTATGTGTAAAGAGTCTACAATATATGAAAATTAAATTAGGGAAAGAAATGACCTTTTCCACAATATTCTAATTTTTTGAGATGCACCTGTTTACACAATATTAATAATCTGTTTGATATTGATTTGATTTATTGAGTTGAGTTGAAATAGTGTCATTTTTGTTGCAGAGGTTTTCCTGTGTCTCTGTCCGCTTGCGCCTGTGTTTACAGCGGCTATTTAGAGGAGGATAAATCTCCACCAAAATCCACCCTCATTAACTGCGTGACCTTTTGTAAATTCAACGGAATATATAATCAGGCACAATTATAATATCTCTAACTTTTATCTGCATGACCTACTCTCCCATTTACATTTAACATTTTAGTCATTTGGCAGACGCTTTTAATCCAAAGTGACTTAGAAGTGCATAAGTTCTTCCACAGGTCAAAGCATCACATCCATAACTAGTAAAATACACAAGAAGGGCTGTTCTAAACAAAAAGACAGTCATCGTAAGTGCAAATTCTTTTCTTTTTTTTCTTCTTTTTTTGGGGTGAGACCAGAGGGATGTCGGAAGGAGGGGGGGGACTAAGGTATAGTTTGAAATGGTGTGTTTTTAGTCTGTGTTGAAATATGGGGAGGGATTCTGCTGTCCTGACAGTGGTAGGCAAGTCATTCCACGACTGAGGAACCAGAACAGAAAACAGGCGTGAACGTGCAGCTCAACCGCCAGGTGCTCGTAATGAGGGAACCACAAGGCGACCAGAGGTGGCAGACCGGTTTGGCCTTGCTGGGGAGTAGGGAGCGATTAAAGATTGTATGTAAAGTGGGGCAAACCCTTAGCAGCCTGAAATGGCAACACTAGGGCCTTGGAGTAGCGTATATTGTAGGAAGAACCTGCAGGTTCTGGCAGTGCAGGATACATGTGGAGTCAGGATGAGGTGGTCATCAAGTGTCACCCTAAGATTCTTGGCCGTGTGGGAGGAGGATACTACAAAGTCCTCAACAATCAGTGAGAGTTTTGCATAGGCATAATGCATATGCATTTTGGAGAGAAGCGCAGCTTGCGATGACTCGCCTAGAACACACGCATACTGTGGGTCAGCGTCATATGTGTGCCTGAAAACCGGCGCAAAAGGCTTAGTAAATCTGGCCCAATGTAGTTATCATTTGAATAAGATGGTGGCATGTTGGCTGTAGGGCAAATACTATGTTATAATACAGGCTAATGCTCTGCAGCACAGTTCAGTTCAGAGATTATGAGACCAAGGGTATCCTGTGTGACCCAACCAGTCGGCAGACAGGTCAGACTAGCCAAATAGTTTTGTCCTAATTGCAGGTGTACTGGTGACAAAAAAACTACAAAATTATTTAATGTGGCAAGACGAGTATGGTTGGAAATAACAACAAACTGCAAAGAGAAAGAGTGATGAAATTACCACAAAACTGAATAAACACAGTGATGCAGTCACAATAAAAATGTAATGCTGTTCACTACGATAGCATGCATAATAGTGTCACAGGCACAACGTCTAGACCCCAGGGCAATGGAAAAATTTACGTGGTCATATTTTCCCTATATCTGGTTCCCTTCAACCCGCTGCGTCTGCTGCCAACCCTTTAACAGAGCAGTGGATCTGTATTGTATTGGCAGCCATCTCATTTGCTCTGCATGGTCATATTAGGGCCAGGGAATATGCAGCCATCGCACAAGGCCAGATGTAAACACTGCTCCCTCGTGATTTCCCCATATTCCAAAGTAAGTCCCAATAGATACTGCTAAACAAATTCAACAGTGATCTCAGGAGCACCAGGATTGTTTCCAGTGCTGCATGGCCTCCACAATCACCAGATCTATGCATCACTGAACCTTTATGAGTCCTGGAGCAGTGTGGAGTAGATTTACACCTCCTTCATGATCACACCTGAAGGAACTAGAAGATTTCCTTCTTGAATTGTCCATTGTTCAGAACATGTATTACAGGATTTTAAGGAGAACAGACGCTGTTTGAGGTGAAGGATGTACATACTCCCTTTTCAATTCTTCATATTCATATTTTGATAGATGTGTCCATTATTTTGGCTAAACAACTGTATATTAGCATGTTGCTTTGCAATATTGGTGAAAATGTCCCTTTGATAATTGTCAGCAATTATATGCAGGAATTGTACAGACCCAGGGCTCAGTTGTATCCTAGGTTCCCGACTGACACACCATTTCTCAGCATTTTACAAATACTATTTTATATATATAGAAAAAATACCGTTTTGCATCGATGTATTGTCCAGTTGGTAACAAAATAAACTTACCCGTTTCCTTTATTTTCCAACACTGTACCTCCGCGTAATCAACTGAAGCGGCGAATCTCCAGCACTAAGGCATGTTCCGCGTTTTCCATGTTCCGTACATGAAAATAGAAAATGTATAGGCCTACTTCCATTTGCATCGCGCTAATTCGAGTTCTTTGTTTTCCAGTGCTTATGATTTACTTCATCCATATTTAAATTCAATTTAATACTAATCGGGGAATTTTTATGAAGGCGACGTCGATTTTAAGAATGTGTCGTTATCTGAAGGAACAGGATATGGAACTTCAGAGTTTCTGGTCGTCTAAGTGCGCTGGTATTTTGCATATTCGCGATTTCGCTCCATTTAAAGGTACAGCCAGGATGTCGTGCGAATGTCGCTATGAATGTGTAGTTTGTTTGTATTGTTGCTATACTTATAATATAAATACACTTTTTGTCATATTGGTTGCTGTTGTAAGGTCCGAATAAGCCTGTAGAACTTGCAATATTGCTTAGAGTAGCGGTGAAGACTGTGGTTTTATGTGCATTGTGCTATCTCAATCGGGTCTAGTAAATTGGTCAAATTAATCTTTCTAAATGACTTAATAGAATGCGCTAAATGTACAGTTCACAAACTGTCAACCAAAAGAAAAACAAATGAGTTACCCTAACGAAAAGGGCTCTGAATAACAGACTACAACGGCAGTCTAAAGCCTAGCATCAAGACAAGCTAATGAAAGCTCTCATACCTGCTAACGTTCAAAGATTGAACACACCTGACTGATCAGAAGCACCTGTGAAGCCATTTGTCCACAATGTTATTGCACCCTGAAATGGGAAGAATATGTATAAAAAGTGCTGTAATTTCTACATGGTGAAATCGAAATGTATAAAATGCTCTTTAATAAAAGCTGAAGAACTGGACTTTAAGCGCATGTTAATTGCCTCATTACAAATCTGAAATTGTGAAGCACAGAGACAAAGCAAGAAAAAATATGTCTTTGTCCCAAGATCACTGGACTGTGTGCATGCCTCTGTGTGTGCACATGTGTGAATATGTGCATGCGTGCATGCAAGTGTGTTTTCTCATCATTGTGATTATTAAAGATTACTAGGAAAATTGTCATTTAGAAAGGAAAGTATGGCTGAATAGGCTGATGGCATCCTTGTTCTGGATCATCGCATCCTTTCTTTAAGGGTTCACTTGGGAGTGGCGGATAATAATATACAGTTTGTCATGTTTTGCATGGCTGCACTAAAGGTCACAACAATATACAGAATTATTGGCACCCTTAATAAAAATGAAGAAATAAGGCTGCATATAATAAACAACAGAGATGATAATATATGTTATGTTCAAACATATGGAAAACTATATACTTTTATTTCAGTAAATTTACTCTCATGTTTCAATGTTTTTTTTTTTGCACAGAAATCTCTTTTTTTTCTGAAAACCATAGGTGTCAAAATATTAGAAACAATGGCAATACAATTTTATTTTATTTAGTTAATCTCAGTCTAAGTCATTCCATCACTTCCTGTTTCACTGGAGTATATGAATGAGGTAACAAGCATGCAAGATCCCTTTTTCAACCATCAGCATGGGAAAAGCCAAAGTCAATTCTATCAATTCAGAAGACATAGGGAAAAAAAAGACATAAATGTTTAAACATACCACTTAGCACTTGAGGGCAATAATATAAAGGCCTAAAACATGGAATGGTTGCAAACTTGCCATAAAGAGGAATAAATTGCACTTTATTAGGTATTTATTACTTCTTTTTAGACTTATTGGTTTTCTGCTGCTGTAGCCTATCCACATAAGAGGTATGGCAGGTTGTGTGTTCAGAGATCCTCTTCTGCAGACCACTAATGTGTGGTTATTTGCAACTTCGACCAGTCTGGCCATTCTCCTCTCTCATTAACAATGCGTAACAATTGCCCACAGAACTGCTGCTCACTGAATGTTTTGTGTTTTTTGCACTAATCTCTGCAAACTCTAAAAACAGCTGAACCTCTTAATCACATCTGCATGCTTTTATGCATTTAGTTTAGTGTATATGCAAGCCAGTATATGCAATAATAATTTAGAAAGAAAATTAATGAAAGATACCAAATTTGATTCATGACAAACATGTAAAAACTGCAGTGAAACAAGATCAGGTATGTAAAACACTCTTGGTCCATTGGTAAGGCTCTTAAAATACATCCTTTTGATTTATCCTGGGAACTGCATTAATTTCCCTTCTTAAATGTCCATCTCTCAGAGCAACAGAAGGCACCAGATTAAACTGGTGTCCATACTGGCCAATTTACAAAACATATAACCATTCACAAAGCTGGATGTTGCCAGAGGCAGTTCAGGTTAAATGATACACTCAAGGGAACAGAATTAGTACCCCACCCACAATTTGAACTTGCAACCTGGGGGTTACAATAGCACTACATAACCCCTCTGTCATACTCTCATCATTGGGTTAGACACCTCACTGCTCCCAAAGGGCACATAAAAGCCCTGCACCATTGATAAATGGGATGGAACTGCTTATCTTTGTCATTATATTCTTGATTGGGAATATTGATTTCATCACTCCCAATAGTTTGTCAGTTAGCATAGTGAACCGTTGCCATGACAGTTTAATAGCCCAAACACCAATCATGTTAATGAGACCCATCCTGCCACTAGTGCCATAAAAGCCATAAGCACCATAAGACTTCGAGCAGCATTAAATGCATTGTTTATCATGAGCAGGTATTGCTGTTAAATTCTAAGTATTTCAGGTTTTATTGAAGTTGGGAGTTGATTCATTAATGAGCAATACGGTATAGTGATGTTAAATTGAATGTCAACTTTCAGCAATCAGATACGCAGTGCCTGTATTCACTGCAGCAAATGTCTAAACCCAGATAAACCCAATGTCTATGCCTTTGGAAGTTTTCACACGTCACGTCCCTGCTAATGTCACTCCACTGGCTACCACTTGCTGCTAGGATCAGATTCATTGTTCTGACTCGGTTCTATGCTGCAGCCAACAAAACAGCCCCTCCTCCCTACAGGATACTGTGGCGCCCCTGCTCCTGCATGTTGCGCCACGTGGGTAGAGAACCCCAGAAGGGCCCGCACAACGCAACCCTGCAACCGTTATGCATTGGGTGAGGTATGCGAAGGGGTCTATTTTCCTAGGGAAGTGATGGGGAGATCAGCACCATGGAGAGAGAACCCTCTACCTGCAGGTCCAGGACCCCGGACAGCGCACGTAAGTGAACACGGTGGAAAACTACTGACTCAGCTGCAGCTCTTTTCCCTAATGAGCAGGGGAAGATATTTAAGGTGCGGTCGAGGCTGCAAACGGAGTCGGTCGGCGCCTATGCTGAGGAAGGAAGAGCAGAGGAAAGATCCTCTGCCGTACTGACCTGGAGGATTAAACCTAAAAGGAGGCCCCACCATTACCAACGGACACGTGAGGATAATTGAGCCCCCTTACCTAACCCTATCTCTGTGTGCTTCCCCCAGCCCTGACGCGGCCCCGGAGGGAAGAAGGAAGGAGGCCCTGAAGAATACCCCGGTCTGGGAAGAATCTAATTTAGTTTTGCCTCAACGGCCCTTTTATTTTCTCCCGTTTTACTACCCTTGCCCTGAGGGGGGGCGCTATCAGCAATACCCCAACGAAAAAAAAAAAGAAAACAGAAAAAATAAAAAGACTAATTTTTTCTGGATTACTGACTCCTGTGTCTTGGATTTCAGCTGGGCCCACCCACGGCCTCAGGATTTACCCCCAGGCACCACATATGGTGGAGAATGTGGGCACACTGATGCCACGCTGGGAAAGTTGGTCTGGACGGAAGAATCAACGCGACTGAGTTCAACGCGAATGGAGGCCACACCCCCCAGTGAAGGGAGACGAAGGACACGGCTGGCTGCACCTACCCTGGCCGAGATGCAAGAGGCAGAAGCAGAGGAGGAGTCCCGAGGGATGATGTTGGAAGCGGTCATCACCGAGCTGGCAAAGTCCCAGCGGGCCCTGCAGGAAGCGGTGGTTGAACTCTGTCGCCTATCTCCACGCGACGGGTCGAGATGGACCCCACGAGATGTATTGATGAAGATGACGGGCGACGATGACGTCGAGGCGTACCTCCACGTGTTCGAGCAAGCAGCTCAACGTGAAGAATGGCCGCCGGCAGACTGGGCGGCCATACTAGCCCCTTTCTTAATGGGGGAGGCCCAACAGGCCTACCGGGATATGGCCGTGGCTGATGCCACCGACTACCTCAAGTTGAGGAAAGCCATCCTGGCCCGATATGGGCTCAGCCTCCCCGCACGAGCCCAGCGCTACCACGAATGGTCATATGATGCCTCCCAGCCTACCCGGTCCCAAATCGCCGCCCTGACCCGCTTGACTAAGAGCTGGCTGGCCGAGGGAGAGGGGCCACCCCTGTTGGAGAGGGTCGTGTTGGACCGATGCACCCGCGCCCTACCGAAGGAGGCCAAACAATACGTAGCCCAGGTGGGACCCGCCTCGGTAGACCTCCTAGTGGCCCTCCTTGAAAACCATCAGGTAACCCAGCAGATGCTCCAACCAGAACGCACCGAAACCCAGAGCCAACCAACCCAGGGCCCACAACCTGTGAAGCACCCACCGCCCCTCCCTAACCCAAATCGCCGGGGCAGACCCAATACAGGGAGACCACGGCCTGAGTGGAGATGCTACAACTGCGGAGAGGAGGGGCATCTAGTCAGGAACTGCCCTGGGAAGGAGGTGTCCAGGCCCACCGCCCGTGGTGCGAGCAGCCCCGTGCACCCCTGCCTGTACCTGACCACCTGCTGGGCACATCAGAGTACGGAGGCCCCCAGATTCCCGGTACGAGTGGGGGACCGGGACACTGAAGCAGTGCTCGACTCGGCAGCGCCATCACCCTGCTGCGACCAGAATTTGCGGGAGAAGAGAGGGGTGAAGAGGTGGCTGTGGCATGCATCCATGGGGACACCAGGAAATACCCCACGGTGTGGGTGGACCTAATCACCCCACGGGGAACACACTCGGTGAGAGCAGGAGTGGTACCAAATCTACCCGTACCTGTGTTAATGGGAAGAGACTGCCCTTTGTTCCGGACCTATTGGGAGGAGGGGTCCCGGTCTCCGAACGAGATGAGGCCACGACGGCCCCGACGGGCGGCCCGCCGCACCCCCCTTCCAGTCTGGGCAGTGACATCTGGGGACAGTGAAGTAGAGGCCCCGCTACCAGAGTGGGAACGCCAACCAAACCCCCCGGCCACCAGTGGAACCGTCACCGCGACCGAAAAAGAGCTTGGGGAGGCCCTGCCCCCGGAGAAAGACGTCCGTCTGGCCTTCTCGGATGGGCCCCGAGAGACGAGCGAGGAGGCCGAAGCGCCCACCCGCTTCGGCACTGCCCAACTAAACGAGCCCAAGTTCGCTCAAGCCTGGAGAGACGCCCGAGATATTAACGGGGTACCCCAAGGGGCGGTGAGTAAACCAGCTTATCCCTTCTTCAGGGTAAAACGTGACCTGCTCTATCGAGTCTGTAACCCACAGGGGGAGGAAGTCGAGCAGCTGCTCGTACCCCAACCGTTTGTGTCCCGAGTCCTCTATTTAGGCCACACTCACCTACTGGGAGCCCATCTGGGAAGGGAGAAGACCTACGAGAGGATCCTGGCGAGGTTCTATTGGCTGTGGAGGACTACTGCCGCCACTGCGCTGTGTGCCAACTCCATAGCCCTAAGGTAACCCTGAGAAACCCACTAATCCCCCTTCCTGTTATCGATGTACCCTTCAGGAGGATCGCGATGGACATCCTGGGGCCCTTGCCGAAGTCCAGCCGGGGACATCGGTACATCCTGGTGATCTTGGACTATGCAACTCGCTACCCAGAAGCTATCCCGCTCAGGACTGCGACAGGAAAGGCAGTGGCCAAGGAGTTGTTCATGCTCTTTAGCCGGGTCGGGATAGCGGAGGAACTCCTGACAGACCAAGGGACGTGCTTCATGTCAGGGGTCCTAAAAGAGATGTGCCGGCTGCTACACGTGACCCAACTGCGGACCTCCGTCTACCACCCCCAAACCGATGGGCTAATGGAGAGATTCAACAAAACCCTCAAGTCCATGCTGAGGAAGACAATCGAGACTGACGGTAAGGACTGGGACCAGCTCTTACCCTATCTCCTCTTTTCAGTCAGAGAGGTACCCCAGAGCACGACCGGCTTCGCTCCATTTGAACTATTATATGGCCGACGACCTCGGGGACTACTAGACCTGGCAAAGGAGGCCTGGGAACAGCAACCGTCCAAAACCCGCAGCCTGATCGAACACGTGGAACAAATGGACCGGCGGATGGCCCAGATCTGGCCCATGATGAGGGTCCACATGGAACAGGTCCAACAAGAGCAAGCCATGCTGTATAACCGGGGAGCGCAGGTGAGAGAATTTGTCCCAGGAGACAAGGTGATGATCCTAGTCCCCACCAGTGAGTGTAAATTTCTGGCCCAATGGCATGGGCCGTATGAGGTCGTGGAGCGCACGGGACCAGTGAACTACCGGGTGAGGCAGCCGGGGCGACGACGCCACCTCCAGATCTACCATGTTAATCTGATGAAGAGATGGCATGAGCCACCCCCAGCTCCGACCCCAGCCCTCTCCGCCCAGTGTGTCCCACCACCGACCCCTGATGTGAGGATGGGAGAGCAGTTGAGCTGCCGGCAGAAGCAAGCGCTACGTGAGCTGGTCGACCGGAACCGGGACGTCTTCTCGACTATGCCTGGCCGCACCCACCTGATCACCCACGACATCAGCACCGAACCAGGGAAGACGGTGAAGCTACGACCCTACCGAATCCCGGAAGCTCGCAGACACGCCATACGGGAGGAGGTGAGGAAAATGCTTGACCTCGGGGTCATTGAGGAAAGCCGCAGTGCCTGGTCCAGTCCCGTGGTGCTGGTCCCCAAGCCGGATGGGAGCTGGCGGTTCTGCAACGACTTCCGCCGGCTGAACGATATCTCCCTGTGTGACGCGTACCCCATGCCGAGAGTGGACGAACTCATCGAGCGGCTGGGACCGGCCCGATTCATAAGCACCCTGGACCTGACGCGGGGATATTGGCAAGTTCCCCTAACCCCCCGTGCCAGGGAGAAGACGGCCTTTGCGACCCCCACGGGCCTCTACCAATACACAGTCCTCCCCTTCGGCGTACATGGAGCCCCAGCCACGTTCCAGCGACTGATGGACCAGGTGTTACGTTTTACTACCCTTGCCCTGAGAGGGGGCGCTATCAGCAATACCCCAACGAAAAAAAAAAAGAAAACAGAAAAAATAAAAAGACTAATTTTTTCTGGATTACTGACTCCTGTGTCTTGGATTTCAGCTGGGCCCACCCACGGCCTCAGGATTTACCCCCAGGCACCACAATACATAATTCAGCCCTACACTCCAGCCCAACATGCTCATCCTTCCAGCTCTCGCTTATCCCTGTGTGAAGCTCCACCCTTAACCTTTGCTTAAAAAGTTAATAAAATCAATAATATGCATTTGATATAACATTGGGTCTTAGTTTGCATCGTGTGATTAAGGTTCTGCTCAAACTCAATGGATGGCACATTGACAAGCCACTGATAAAATAATTCTGCTGATTAGGCCAAACAGGATTTAACAACACCAACACACTGGGAAATCCCACCATTATCTAATCTAAAAAAAGATAGAGAAAACTCATTTTCAGTACTTTTATTTTGACCCAGAAGTAAAAGTATCTCAATTCACTAAAGTATGCTGTCAAACACCCCAAAGCTCATACAAACAGCTTTGAGATATATTTTTCTAAATTGCACCCCCCCCCTCCCACTCTATTTTGCTCTCTCTTTTGAGAGAAAAGTAGAAACAATTTGCTGAGAATTGCAGAAAGCGATGAGAGTCATCTTCTTAATTCTGCCGGAGGAAGAGCGGAGCGATTTTGATCAATCTCGGGGTGAAGATTCTTTGCGTGATAAAGCGGGGAGGCCACAGCGGCTGACGTTGTTTATGGCAGTGCGGTGCACGGCATCGCAATGACTCGAGCGCTGGGCTCTCCTGACTTCGGCCCCAGAGCAGACACCGTGCCCCTCGCATCCCTTCGCTTCACTTGTTTATCTCTCATTGGCAGCCGCTTTATCAATAGGCTGGCCCTGCTGAGCAAACATCTGGGACGTCAGCGGGCCCAATTATCCCAGCCCTGCCAAGGTGAGAGGAAGTGTTCTCCACCGCGACGGCTTTGAGCGGCACGACCTTTCCGCAATGTTACGCAAACATCGCACGGAACTCAGATGAGCCGGGTAGAATGCTGATATAGAAAGCGGCGAAAAGGTTGGCTCTGTGTTTTCTGCCAAGAGGAAATGCTGTCCGCCTGCTTTGGCGTTTAACGATGTGATGTTTCTGCTACGGTACGTGAACATTGCATGCAGAGCGGAAACCATCTGTGTGAGCTGCATTGAAAACGGCAAAAGGCTGGCTGGATATTTTCTGGTGTGGCTCAGCACAGGGGATTGTGGTAGATATAGGTGCTGAGGGGGTGGCCAATCTGTGGGCAGATTCCCGTGCAGCCGCTGCTAAACCCCTCGCAAATGGAGGCTGATACAGGGGCAGCTGTGCTGCAGGCTGCCACAGAGTAACTCAGCTGCTATCTCTGTGACTTGCTTAAATTAACTCAATGTCATTGCTTGAGGAAAAGGCAAGGCAGGTAAGATAGCCATGATAAACAGTGAAAACCTGAACTGTTTTTAGTCATTATATTGTGTTATTTTGGCTAATGTACCAAGATTGTGCTTTGATTTGACATATCTTTGTGTCATATTCTGTGAACAATAGGAGCTGATAATATTGACCACAAAAATACTTATTTAAAAAGTTTCACTTTTCAGAATGAGGACAGTGAATGCGATAATTGAATGTCATTTGGAGATGCTGCATTTTCAGATAAGTTAATTTGATATCCAATGGTCTCATAATCTACTTCAGGCTACCCTGGTACAGAACTCTGAAACCCAGCTGAGCAGGATTGCTTATTTCCCTCTGTACTGCAGCATATTCCATTAGCAAATAAATATGTTGCTTATGGTCTAAAGGCTGTTCTTGGTAATTTAAATTCATAAGTACAGACAGCAAAAACTATAAACTATAAATAATAGTCTACTGTTTGTATGCTAAGTTGGTCTGTGTTTTATTATTTTAATTTGCATCCATTTTAATTGTGTGCTGGCCCAATGCTATAAGGCAACTAGCATTTAACTGTGCATTCTGGGGACTAGAGGATGACAGAGACAATGTAAGATGGAGTAAACCCAGTTTTAAAGACTATCAACATTTCAGTAAAAAGAAAAATGCTTCATGATAGGCACCTGTACATGTTGTGAAGGCTCACGTGGGGATCATAATAAAGCTGACTTGTTGCAGTGAGTAATGAATCAATTAATCACGTACAGTACCTGGTGCTTTGAGTGCTGCAGATGAATTAGGCTATTTCTGTTCTGTATACCTATGAAATACACACATATGCCCGCACACAGAATATTACATTACATTACAGGCATTTGGCAGATGTTCTTATTCAGAGCTCTTATTTGTCTGCACAACAAAATGCATACCCTTGACCAGCGACAAGTGAATTGAAGGATCCTAGAGGGTCAGTTTCAAGGGCTAAGAATACAACACAGATAAGGACTTGGGTCTTGTAGATTAATCTAACAATGGATTATATCTATAAAACCATTTTTATACAACACAACGCGAAAGAATGATATACACCATCATATCAAACAACCTTTTATCATATCCTGTTGGATTAACTGACTGCATGTACAATGCTACCTGTGTAAATTGATCTGGATGAGACTGTCAAAATGTACTGTGATTAGTATTAATTAGGGAATCTTCCTTTTGCATCAATGAACACAAACTTATGTGGAGAGTTGCAGTAACCGACGCTTTGAAAACAACAATTTCAATAATTGCTGAAACAATTGAAAACAAACACAAGCACATTGTTCCTTTTCACACTGCAATGGGCCCAAATGTCGCAACAGCTGTATGTTCAATGTGCTCATGGCAGCCAGACAGCCTTTTAGGCTTAGCTATTAGCATGCTGATGTTATGTCATAGCTTTTCTGGGGTACACAGATAGCATTATCTGTACCTGCGTGAAATTGGATATATAAATTTTTTTTTTAAGTTTCAGTCTTTTTTCAGCTCCATTGTAAATATTGTTGCTTATTCAGCTCTTTCTAACTTTGTTAGCTCCTTAACAAAGAACAAATATATAGACTGACTGCAAATGAAATTGGCAGATGCCTAGATAAGTGTACAAATTAGATGAGATCTCAGAAGTGCTTTCTCTGTCGTTCCGCATGCTAACTAAAACATAAGCTATTCAAAAATGCATTCAAGGTTTCCAGAAAAACATGCACTATTTTCATATTCATAGCAAACAAACAAAGAAGTGCAGCGTCAAATTGTCAAGCGAAAACTTGTGCAGGGGGACGGTTTGTAGAAAATCTGCCATTGTTTCCCAGCACTGGGATTCTCCTCAATATCACAGGGCTTGGATCAGCACAGAAAACCATTTCCCCCTCTTTGACACTGAATGCTTTTTCACAAGACATGAATGGGGTGTTCAAGTGGTTGGAAAGGGCTTCAGCCACTATCAGCCACTCTCAGATCACATGAGACTGTAACTGACACTGAGGATGTAAGCTGTACAAAGAGTAAAGCAGCCTTTCCCCTCTATTAATAAAGCACACAGCTTTGCGCATGTTGGAATAAGCATGACGCTAAGGGTACCTGAGTGTTAAATAATGACGTTTACTGCCTTGTGATGCCCCCACCTTTCATCGTATCCCACCATAGTACTACCCACAGAAGCACCACCACCATCAACCTCAACCTCCTCCCTCTGTGCTTTCCCGCTACAACCACCAACCTCCACCAGCACCCAGGAACTTTACACCACCATAAACCTCCACCAGCACCCAGGAGCTTTACACCACCATAAACCTCCACCAGCACCCAGGAGCTTTACACCACCACCAACCTCCACCAGCACCCAGGAGCTTTACACCACCATCAACCTCCACCAGCACCCAGGAGCTTTACACCACCATAAACCTCCACCAGCACCCAGGAGCTTTACACCACCATAAACCTCCACCAGCACCCAGGAGCTTTACACCACCACCAACCTCCACCAGCACCCAGGAGCTTTACACCACCATCAACCTCCACCAGCACCCAGGAGCTTTACACCACCATAAACCTCCACCAGCACCCAGGAGCTTTACACCACCATCCACCTCCACCAGCACCCAGGAGCTTTACACCACCATAAACCCCCACCTGCACCCAGGAGCCTTACACCACCATAAACCTCCACCAGCACCCAGGAGCTTTACACCACCATAAACCTCCACCAGCACCCAGGAGCTTTACACCACCACCAACCTCCACCAGCACCCAGGAGCTTTACACCACCATCAACCTCCACCAGCACCCAGGAGCTTTACACCACCATAAACCTCCACCAGCACCCAGGAGCTTTACACCACCATCCACCTCCACCAGCACCCAGGAGCTTTACACCACCATAAACCCCCACCTGCACCCAGGAGCCTTACACCACCATAAACCTCCACCGGCACCCAGGAGCCTTACACCACCATAAACCTCCACCAGCACCCAGGAGCTTTACACCACCATCAACCTTCACCTGCACCCAGGAGCCTTACACCACCATAAACCTCCACCAGCACCCAGGAGCCTTACACCACCATCAACCTCCACCAGCACCCAGGAGCTTTACACCACCATAAACCTCCACCAGCACCCAGGAGCTTTACACCACCATAAACCTCCGCCAGCACCTAGGAGCTTTACACCACCATAAACCTCCACCAGCACCCAGGAGCTTTACACCACCATAAACCTCCACCAGCACCCAGGAGCTTTACAGCAGCAGCTCCTCACAGGCTCCATTCTGAGCCATAAATTAATTTCTGGGCTCAGACAGAGCCTCCAGAGGGAACAATATCCCCACAGCCTGTGAATGGCATCTGCTCCTGAGATTATTCACGTTTCAATTAGCGGGGTGAATGACAACGACCGAAGACGGCGGAGCCGCAGTAATGCCGGTCCCGGATGAAGGTTCTGCGCTGAAAGGCTTCGCACCGGAGCGTGATGGCGTGCGCCTGCCGGCACTGATACCTGCATTACAGACGAGAGAGAAGAGAAAGCCCCCACACAGACCGCAGGGCCGCCGTATCCACTCCCAGCAGTGCGGCTTGTCTTTGCTCAGCTCCAGCTCCAGTGACTTCTCAAAAGCCCTGGGAAAAGGTGGGCCTGTGCTGGTAAGGTGATAAATACTGCTGCATTTCTCCAGAAAGGATCAGGCCTGAGGCCCTGAGAATGTGTTTTAAAAGGCAGAGAACAAACCAATACAGACACGCGTCCACAAAGGGTCATAATACGCATGAAAATGGCCGTTGAAGTGTGAAATCCAAAATATAAAAACGCACCTTTGTGAAAATGTATTGTGTTTCTCAGGACCAAAGCGGTTTAGTCAGCAGAGGTGCTTATGCAGAGTGTGGATGTGTGCCCTACAGCCACTGGACCACACCGGTTAAAACTGGACCATGCCAGTGTTGGCTCTGGCCAGCCTGTTCTGGAGAAACACTGGACACGGTTAACAAATCTGAGTGAGAATTAACTGAAAGTGTTCAAATCCTAAATGAGAGCACCACTGTTTGCAATTCTGGATTCATAACCAAATATGCAATATGTTCCTTAAAAAATGGCATCTACAGTGGGCTTCAGAATTATTGTTGACATGTTTTTCATCACCATTTTTCTGGAGACCGAGATGGCCATTGTAGGACATGGTTGGCGTTCTTACTTAACCATCTTACTAGACCAAGTCCCAGCTTCCTAGCAGAGGCAAACACATTTTTTGCCAAGATTTCCTGGTACTTGTTGAATTCTTGTGCCATTGATCTTAAATAGTGGACCACTGGCAGCAAAACATCTCCAAAAAATCAATGACCCACCACCATATTTAACAGTAGGTATAAGGTGCTTCTTCTTGTATGCATACTAATTTGTGTGTATGGCCTAAACATTCAATTTTGGTTTCATCTGACCATAGCACTCTTTTCTAGACATAATTTCAATGAAGTTTGGCAAACTCAAGATGGTTTTGTTTATTGTGCTCAGTAAGGGCTGTCTTTGTGCCACCCTTCCAAAGAGTTTGTTGGTATGAAGGTGCCTGAATGTTTAAACATAAAATATTGATCATCATTCATGTTGCTTATTATATGCAGCCTTTTTTCTCCATTTTTATTAAGGGTGCCAATAATTCTAGAGCCAACTGTATTTGTCTACATAATCATCCACGGACGGTTCTAATCTCAGACTCCAGCAGGACCCCTCCTGAATTTGACCTCTCTGTGTTGATTGTTTACCCAGTCTCCAGGCAGGCCCACAAATGGCAACAAACAATGTTTCATCTTTATTCACGCTGTGGTGTCCACCGGTTTTAGTGACAGCCAGGCTCAAGGGTGTCACGATATCTGCCAAGGAGGACCTGGCCCTCGACAGGAAGTGAGAACAGCAGAGCAAGTGGACAAGAGAGGGGGCGTGGGGTGGCAGGACAATGAGGGCCCAGGAAATTGATTCAAAAAGCCAGGCCAAGGCCTTGCAGCACACCACTGATAGCACATCCAATCCCGATGCAGCGGTCTCAGTGCCAGGCTTTCTTTTACAACCCGCCCTTTAATTATTCAATTGATCACTGCTTTGGCCAGATGAATAATTAACACAGTGGTTGTAACAAAGTCCTGCTGTGCATGCACTTAACAGCCACAGTCTGTGAACGCCATGAATTATTTTGTACCGTGCTCAACAGCAACAGTTGGAGCATTGTAAGGCCTTTTCTTTAATTAATCCCTCTAACTGTTCATTACATGCGCATGGGATGGGAGGCCAGTGTGGGAATAAGATTGGGACAGTGTTCCGCCCGCATTTCCTCACCGCAAGCTTTAACTCAAAGCTTGCTTAGTAGTCTAGTGCGCACCGGGGCGCTGTGTAGGCGAGCTTATCTCTTGTAAAGACATTTCACATGCGCGCCGCACGTGCAGAAATCTGTCAAGAATGACAATGTAAGGCAAGTGTTTGCATGCTGATAAAAAAACTGACACAGGCTCTTTAAGCCCCAGACCGCCACAGCAAAATTAAAGACACATCCTCACGGCGAGATAGCGTCAATCAGCTCGAATGCCGATCAGTGCGAGCGAAAAGCAGGGGACTCCTCGCGACACGGTGCCACAGGAGAATCACGCGTGTCGAGGTGCTAAGAGTCTGCGTGGGCTTGAGGCGCTAAATAGGCCATGTCACTGTTCATTTACGATTCATCACCCGCTTTCTCTAATGAATTTTCTTCCATGCCTCTTTCATGCTTTCTTAGTTACTTTCCCTCGCCTTCAATGGAGCTGCAAAACAATACAGGGATATAAAACGGGCACAGTGGGGCATGTATTATGACAGCAGCTACTGCACATTAAGCGCACTCATTACAGAGCATCCCTCTAATGGGACAATCCAGAACATTCCGGTGGCAAAGCTATAAATTACCCAGAGTCTGCCTCAAATGAAAACCTGGAGGACTGTATTAAACACAATCACGCCTGGCCCGTAGGCTACGGCTCTTTCACAACTTAGTCTCTGAAAGCCTGTCTGTCTTCCCAGCAGGCACTCTGAAAGTGCATGAAGAGCGTCTTCCCCCTGGCAATGCAAAAACATTCCTACAACATGTACGCAAGGTTGAGGGAACATGTGTATTACCAGCATAATTGCTTTTCTTATCAGTCCTAGACCACCGCTTGGGATGGGCTGAGAAATCCCACTCAAACCACGGTTGTGAACAAGCCCTCCTTAATCCATCATTCAGCAACAGCCATTCATTATTGATAGTCTCTTTGTCTTAACAATGGACTCCTTTTTAATTGTGCACCATAAGATCAAACTTTCTCCAGTTCGGCAAGACTGCAAATGCAGAACACACTCTTACTGGGGCCTGAGGGGACAAACTAATGGCTCAAATCCATCTCCTCTTCGCCAGGGTCTGCTGACATAATGTCTGGCAGAATCTGCCATGGAGACATTTGCAAAGTTTCAGCCTTTCATTGCTCTGAACTACGAATGAGACATAGCGCTGAGTTCTACTGCTTTGTCCTTCAATCCAGAAATGCTTTTATGTTCTTCTAGCATTCCTTTTCTGACAGTATGCTTTTCACCGACGGAAGTACAGATCATAAAATCATTCTTTTTACTTATGAGGGTGAAAAGCATTCCTTCAAAAACAGAATGCTCCACTAAAAACAGGGGCATGGATGAAAGACAGTTCAGACAGGTTTTCAGATTTCTAGACTCCAGTAAGTGTTAATAACCGCTGTCCCTACCCTAACGTCTCCATGTAAAGCCAGGTTAATCTTCCAATGGTTCTCAAATGTCAGTCTATTTAAATGTAAATGGGTAAATGTGAAACACATGCTCGGTGTGCTTGCAAATCCCTCCCCTGCCCCAGCCTTCATCTGCTTTCTGGCCACGCTCCCTCTTCCTCTGCCATTATCAGTGTGTTTATTCCCAGGTGCATGCCATTCGAGGTCAAGCTGAAAGGCAGGGTCTATGCAAATATGCATAATCATTTGCGTGTCCCTTTACTGCATACAATAAAGTTGTGCTTTCGGCCAATTTATCAATTCTTCTGACCGAGCGGCTGCTGATGCTCATGGCAGACAGACGTCCTTTTAGACCAGATTTCCTTTCAAATTTAAATATTTCATTCTTTTCTGCATTTTTCCCTTTCTTCCTCTCTCTCCCTCTCTTCTTTTCATTTTTGTCCTTCTAAATCCCTGCCTTCTGGAGGCAGCGCTCAAATGGCATTATCTTTAGCGGTTGCTAAGCGTACGCTTCATTCAGCAGGGACTGGCAGCATGCTCAGCTGAAACCTAGGCAATTCTGTTTCCTGTTTGCTGCAGATGTTTAGATTTTTCCTGCCCTGGCTTTTTTATAAAGCAGATAAGATGGACATATTTTATTTCCCTTCCTGCTCACCCCGGGATACCGCAAGCATTCACTCCTGGTTTAGATGTATTTGACATTCAGTATGTAGTTCCCTGCATATTAAACATCCTCTTGGGTGGTGAGGAAGATATGCTTTATAGCTTATTTCCATAAAACATGCACATTATGATAGAGAAACGTCTTGCTTTGTACTCAGCTCCTGAAAGACATGATTATGTATGCATGTAATTACATCCTATACACACTTCAAATACACACTTCAGACTTCTAAAATGTTACATTTAAAATAAAAAAACATTACCATAGCGGAATGATAAGAGTTGATTATTGTCTTTGTAAAATGACTGAATAAATAAGTGGAACAAGGCTTGCACCTCCAAGAAAATGCGTGAATGCAAAGTCCATTATTCATGGTCCTTGTGAAAATTGTAAAATAAAAATAGAAAATCTGACCTTCAATGGTTAGGCAGAAGTGTGAACAATGGGACCAGTAAAGAGTGAAATAAGTTTCTGCTGCATTCCACCTCTAAAGGCCTTCTCTAGCCAGTCAAAGCCTGGGTAACATAACGTGAAAAAACTGTGAAAAAGTGAAACGCCTGTGGTGTTGTTCCTACACTCTCAGAAATAAAGTTGATAGTAGAGGTACATTTTATTCTTCAAGGATCAAATTTCCCAAATGTACCCTGACATGTTCTCTTTGGGTATAAATGAGTAAGTTTTCCAAGCAAAAAAGGTACAAATTAATTATAAATTTCTAGATTGGGGTAGAATGCACTGATAGGGTACCGCCCCAGCAACAAGCATTTGTACCTTTTTAGGCACCCTTTGACTTTTATTTCTGAGATGTGATGGTGGGAGGCACCTGGTCCTCTCATCAGCCACAGGCACATTCTTAAAAAGTGCTGCTTCAGAATCTGGAGCCTGGAAGTTAAAGCCATGCATGGCTGGGATTGGCCGATGGATGGTATGACATCAGAATGCACTCAATCGCCGCGCCGACAGACCCAACCGGATTCATGTGCTCCAGACTACAATGCAGCACAGACCGGCTGCTCATTTTCAACCCGCCCAACAAATTCAGACTCAGTGTATTGAATTTTTTCTGATTTTTACCAGCTCTCTTTATTGTCCTGTTGATATATGATCTATGATGTCAGAGCATTTGAATATTGCATTGTAAATCGAATAGATTTACATGTGTATGGGACATTTATCAATCTATGACAGGCACAACAATAATGATTACAGTCATTCAGTTACTGGGAGGTCCCAGCCTCACTGAGAGAGGCACAAACGGGTTCAATACTAATGCCTTTAGCTGTTTAATGGAAGCTCTTAACACAGTGGATCTGAGCTGCACAAAGTTAAATGGAGAAGCTGGGATTGAGCAAGGACTGCTCAGCCAAGCAGTTTAATGCCAGGGAGCATTCAGCGCAGCTCACAAATATGAAAGCCAGCATTATTAATAAAAATGAGCTGCATGGCCCAATCCCACTGTCAATGAGTTTTAATACACAGGGCCCAGCTGCTTGCAAATTCAATAAGGGGAACTTTTATGGCTCGTACCGGGTTGTCGCAAATTCAATAGGCTTCTGAGATCGTGTTGTGTTGAAACATCATCCCTGTAATAGAGCTAGAAGGCCCTGAAACAGTGGTGAGGGGGCAGGTCTGATTTCTGAAAGGAGGCCCAGTCATTTATTTTGCTTAGTCAAACTCTGCTCAGAGCAATATGACCCAAACACGACTTCAAAGTAAAGGGTCGTAGGTTATGGAAATTGCCCTAAATGTAGAACCTCCCCGTGCCACCACTGAATTGTAACGTCCGTTATCTGGCAGGTGAAGGCACATTGCAGGGCTAGGATCTGAATCGTGTCACTATTGAGACCTGAGCCAGTATTCATGAAGCATTGCATCTAGGATCAATTTTGGAACTTATAATGGACACCTCAGGGTATGGACGGGGGGAAACCTGGTCCTCACTGATGAGCACTGATGAGCACTCCAACCCTCAGATGCTTCATGAATGCGTACTCTGACTGCAGAGTGAGATATTACCACACATAGTACCACACATGGCCCCCAGATTATCTATGCTTCAGTGTCAGTCCTGCTTTAGACACAAAGTAAAAGAGACTCCAAAATCACACTTGTGTTTTGTTCATTTATTTTATTTAATTACATTTATTTTAAAATAAATTCCAAGTCTCTGTTGGAGGGCTTTAAGAAATGCATGTGATAAAAGTATTATTATTATGCTATCATATGATCATAGCTTCACAGAACTCATAGATTCATAGAAGCAAGTCGGACATAAAACGAGCACAAATCATTATCACTTACAATGGTTTAGCATTGTTTTTCAAATGCACTCTTTAAATTCTGTGAAAGTCATCCGTCAGCTAAGATGCAATCTTTTCAAGCGTAAAAATCTCTGTGATAGAAATACCTGAGAGAACGTGAACGTCAAGCAGTGGAATTTAAGCAGTTTTTGTCGTTGTATATCAGATAGTTAATGAAGCCAATGCCCATAAGAATACATCTCTAATTGGGCTGAGCCACAAAAAAGCTATTGCATTCCATTCATAGGAACAGGAAAAGCTGTGAAGCTTCAAAATGAAAAAAAAAACACTAATCTTTTCTTTCTACAGGGAGCAAAAGGCCTTGGGATCTATCGATTTGCTGCATCAATATATAATCAAATAGACTGTTAATCATGAAAAAGGGCAATGTGTTTTTGGCAGACATTTCAATAATTACCCACTGATAAGTGATTTATAGTATCATTAGACGTATGAAGGAAGATGGAAAAGGCAACAAGCACTTGCATAGTGATGTACTGTACCACTGAAACTACTCAAATATACACAAATCTGCACATTTCACTTTACAAATGGTCACTTTGTTGACTTTTAAGCAAATAAATTCTATGTAAAGTGTTACAGTTGGCTAGTATATTTTGAGGATGGTTAAATGTATGAGAGAACAGCATAAATATACACAATCATTTCTATGTGCTGTATTTTGGAGGGAAAGTGGTTATTTAGGGGGAAGTATGTTTATTCATTGTGAATGAACAATAATTATATTATTAAAATGAATATGTGGCCATAATTAGTCTTTTGGAACACACTATTTCCAAAGTTGTCTGCAGGATCACTAATCTTATTGTGTGTACTTAAAGTGATTGTGTTATGGTTTGGCAGTGTTAACCTATGTTAGGTCTTTACGGATACTTGTGCACTGTCTCTGGTCTAAGAGTATTTGTCTGGTCTGTATCACAGTTGATATCACTTGCATGGATGTACTTTCTCGTAAGCTTCTGTGGATAATAGCATCTACTAAATAAATGTAATGTACTATAATGTAAAAATGCAACTGACTGTTTGACTCCAATGAAAGGAAACGTTTTTTTATGTTTTAAAAATCAATTTCTTGTTTAAATGGTTTAGGTCAAAAGCAACAGCACCCTCTATTGGTTTGTACCAGTTACTTTCAAAAAGAATGGGAGCAAAAATCAATCATAAAGGCTCAGCCCAAAGGAATGTAATCTGTAACGTTAAGTGCAAAATTTTCATTAAGTTGAGCATTTACAATAATAAAATAATATGCCAAAAGCTGGAAAACATGAATGCGGTGCTGTGTTTCCTAAAATTATACAAAATTGGAATTATTTGGCTGCTACAGCTACAGCTACAGCTAAAGCAGTTTTCATGCCCATGACATTGCTTCCCAGTTCAGTTCAAACTTGCCAGCACACCAACACTAACTGTACATTTTAGACTTGTCCAATCACTATCCATTTGGAAGGGTGCATTCAAGCACATGTGCAAGCAATCAGTCGACCCTTCCCAAACTGAGTTATGAAATTACTGTTGCAGAGAACCGCGCCACTGGTTCAGCTGGGGCAGGCTGACAAGCACTTGACAGAAAACTGTGAAAATGGGACAGGGAATATCCTGCTGACTAATAACCTCTCTCCCCGGGCAGTGCAATGCCCACAGCTACTCGCAGCATGAGCACAATCTGATCCAGACCAACTGGGGTACATCACTGTGCTACATCACTGTGCTAAGAACAAGGCAGCCAGTTGCTAAACCTGCCTATTCTTCCCTGTAAATACTTACATGGTCACAAAGATGTGTCAGGAAATCAAATTGAAGACATGAACCACAGCAGCAATACAAATTCTAGAAGCTCCAAAACCAACCTGCCTGTTTTCTTTTTTATTCTGTGTTCTCTTTCATCTCTGGTGTTGTATTTCACTGTGTTACCGCTTCGGGCTCAAACTCAAGCCGAAGCAGACAAGTTCTGTGTCTGTTGGCTAGTGCACTTCTGTGGCCAGTCTTCTGTGAGTGAGACTGTTAAAACAGAATTGTACCCCGCTGATAAATCATAGGGCTCTTTAAGTAACTGGGCCGTGTCGTACTGAGAGAGGCTGCCGGACTCCTGATTCACTCCCCAGTCCAGGAGACCACTCTCTTCCACTCCAAAAGGGGAAAAAGGAAGAATGGATTAAATGAGTGCATTCAGATGTGCCTAAGAGTTTTGAAAAGGCCACTCTTGTTTACAAAAACATGAAAAAAGCAGAAAAGGAAGACACATAGTCTCTAAAGATGTTATTTATGAACTGGGAACTTTTATTTAGAGGTATTTATATATAAAGTGAAATACATGAGTTCAGGACAATTTTGTAAAATTTCCTAGGATTGCCTACAACCTGACACTACCTAGTTTATTGGTGTACTCCAAGTCTATCCATCCATCCATCCATTATCTGAACCCGCTTATCCTGAACAGGGTCGCAGGGGGGCTGGAGCCTATCCCAGCATACATTGGGCGAAAGGCAGGAATACACCCTGGACAGGTTAGCCAGTCCATCGCAGGGCACACACACCATTCACTCATACACTCATACACTCATACCTATGGGCAATTTAGACTCTCTAATCAGCCTAACATGCATGTCTTTGGACTGTGGGAGGAAACCGGAGTACCCGGAGGAAACCCACGCAAACACGGGGAGAACATGCAAACTCCGCACAGAGAGGCCCCGGCCGACAGGGATTCGAACCCAGGACCTCCTTGCTGTGAGGCGGCAGTGCTACCCACTGCACCATCCGTGCCGCCTACTCCAAGTCTAATGTAAATTAATTACTTCCTAACAAGAATTCATATTATTAATCCCAGTCACCAGTTCAATTTGCATGATGCTATATTAAGCATTGGCAAGTGTCTTATGACCAGGGATTTAAAAATCCTGTGGGCAAGCAATTTTACTCTGCATATAATAAAAAACTTTAAATGCAGCTTATTTCAACTTGACATCTGGTAAGTGTCTGACTACATAATTCTCACAGGCAACTTCCAGTGATGTCTGTCGTAGGAGTCTGATTTGCTTTAAAAACTAATGGAGCCTGCAAATTAATTGAAGGGGTGTAGCTTTTTCCATCTTCTATAAGACTCAAACATGCCATTTCATGGCTAAATTAATTTAGCTTCATTTCAGATCCTTACACTGCAAAAAAGTCTGTCTTAACAAGTATTTTAATCTTGCAATAAAACTTTTTTCCTCTCAAAGTACTAGCCTGTTTTAAGTTACTGTTTGCTTGATAAGTAACTTTTCTTGTCCCATTGGCTAATCTTGAAATGAGTCCAATTGTCTCACCTCATCGGCAATCTTTTTGTCTTATTTAGCAAAAAAGTCATAGAAATACCATTCAAAGTATGCATATAAGACAAATAACCTTGTTAATATTCATGTAGCACATCTTATTGGGTAGCCTAAGAATCGATCAACTCTGCTACACATCTTGCCAGCTGTCACCTTTCATTTCTTGGTGTGATGTAATCCAATCAAATCTCAAATGTTTCATAAATTACTATGAAAATTAACACCAATATATATTTTTTAAATCAGGGAATTGCACATTTCTGATTAGATGAATTGGTAAATGATGTGTTATGGAGGGGAAGTATCTAGGTGAATACCACTAGTGCTGTTTATTGTCTATTGATGGAAGATTCAGTCAGCTGAGCTGTGTATGCCCTGCACATACTGCAGTACACACTCGTTCACACTCCATAGACTGAGCCTGGCACTAAAAGTGAGACCCGCCTTGGGCCCATTTCTCACGGTATCACCTCCTCTCAGGGCCTTTTCATCCGACCAGAACAGGACACGCAGCCCCCAGATTAATCTAGTTTTTCCCAGAGTTGATTAGCTTCTCCCAGTGTTGTGTAACTTCTCCTAGAGTAGTTTAGCTTATCTCAGAGTATTGTAGCTTCTCACAGAGTAGTTTAGTTTATCCCAGAATGGATTAACTTCTCCCAGAGCAGGGCAGCTTCTCCCAGAGTAGATTAGTTTCTCCCAAATTGGATTAGCTTTTCTCAGAGTAGTTTAACATTTCCCAGCGTAGTTTAGCTTCTCCCATAGTAGTGTAGCTTTTCCCAGAGTATTTTAGTTTCTCCCAGAGTAGTGTAGATTTTCCCAGAGTATTTTAGTTTCTACCAGAGTAGTTTAGCTTCTCCCCTGGTAGTTTAGCTTCTCCCAGAGTAGATTAGCATCTCCCAGAGCACTGCATTGTGTTCAAGAAAGACCGGGTCATTAAACTGTACAAGCTGTAAAAAGGTCTGCAAAGTCAACAGAAAACAAACTGCCAATGTTACAGGGAGAAGTTGTTTAATTAGGGACTTGGCTTAATTGCTTGATGTCTGCTGGTGCAGTGACCAATCTTTCCCTGAGTAGACTGCCCTTTGTGTCACTCCCATTAACCTTTCCCTCTGACTGTGTGTTCACCTTTTTATGTTCAATTAAAGGCATAACACAATGAAAAGGGTGAGCAAGGACAGGTTTCTGCTGTAGAAATATTTCAGCTCCAGCCTCTCACTATCACGTTGAATATGTTCTGCCTCAGAGATGGACAAGTTCAATTTGGCAATCTCTGTGATTCATTCAGGCTCCTCCAGTCAGTTTAATCAAACTGCGGGTGATTGCGAAATAAATTAGATTTTTTGGAAACAATAAAATATTTTCCAGGTAGAGTTTGTGCCTATATGTAGATATGGTCAAAGAACAAAGCTGTGTGTGTGTGTGTGTGTGTGTGTGTGTGTGTGCAAAACAGGTCATGCATCCAATATGTAGTCTGAACATAATTTGGTCAGGACTCAACTCACATATTTAGATAAGCATATTAATGAATATGTAAGCAAATGATTTTAGGTTTGGTGCTGAATGGATCTACTTCAGGTACTACCATGCATGCAGCAACGTGCACTGCCCTATCTCCAGGGAGCACAGCACATCTCCCCTACTAAACAGGGGAGTACCGGAGCCCCCCAGCACCTACAAGCAGATCCAAACAACAGGGGGTAGCTGGGGGGGTGCAGGGTGAGCGAAACTGTGCAAAACAAGTGAACATGCAGAGGCAGCGCAGCCAATGAGCAGCATTACATTTACATTTACATTTTAGTCATTTGGCAGACGCTTTTAATCCAAAGCGATTTACAAGTGCATAGGTTCTTCCACAAGTCAAAGCATCACATCCATAATGAGGAAAATACACATGAAGTGCTGTTCTAAACATATAGTCATCAAAAGTGCAATTTCCTTTCTTTTTTTTTCTCTTTTTTTTGGGGGTTAGACAAGAGGGATAGGGATATCAGAAAGGGGGGTGGGGAAAATCAGGAGGGAGGACTATGGTACAGTTTGAAAAGGTGTGCTTTTAGTCTGCGTCGAAATAGGGGGAGGGATTCTGCTGTTCTGACAGTGGTAGGCAAGTCATTCCACCACTGAGGAACCAGAACCGAAAACAGGCGTGAACGTGCAGCTCGACCACCAGGTGCACGTAGAGAGGGAACCATAAGGCGACCAGAGCTGGCAGACCGGAGTGGTCTAGCTGGGGAGTAGGGAGTGATCAAGGATTGTATGTAAGGTGGGGCAGTCCCCTTAGCAGCCTGAAATGCCAACACTAGGGCCTTGAATCGGATGCATGCGGCAATAGGAAGCCAGTGGAGGCCAATGAGAAGCGGGGTGACATGAGCCGACCTGGGCTGACTGGTGATCAGGCGGGCTGCAGCATTCTGGACCAGCTGGAGGGGCTTGATGGCACACGTTGGGAGACTGGCTAGGAGGGAGTTGCAGTAATCCAGGCGGGAAATGACGAGTGCCTGGACTAGGAGCTGGGTGGCTTTCTCTGTTAGGAGATGACGGATATAGCGTATATTGTAGAGGAAGAACCTGCAGGATCTTGCAGTGGAGGATACTTATGGAGCCAGGGTGAGGCAGTTATCAAGAGTCACCCCAAGATTCTTTGCCGTACGGGAGGAGGAAACTACAAAGTGAGAGGTCGATTGATGGAGAGGACTTAGCAGGGATGTAGAGAAGCTCAGTTTTGGCAAGGTTAAGCTTCAGGTGGTGGGAAGTCATCCACACAGAGATATCAGCCAAGCAGGCAGAGATCTGTGTGGTGACCTGGGTATCGGGGGGGAAGGAAATCGGCGTAAAAGTGATAAGAAAAGCCATGGGAAGATATAACAGAACCAAGAGACATGGTGTATAGTTAGAAGAGGAGAGGACCAAGAACTGAGCCCTGCGGGACTCCAGTTTGTAGGGGGTGAGGGTCGGAGACTGAGCCCCTCCAAGTCACCTGGTAGTAGGTAGGAGGAAAACCAAGCAAGTGCAGATCCTGTGACACCCATCCCAGACAGCAATGAGAGCAGAATCTCATGGTTGACTGTATCGAAGGCGGCTGACAGGTCGAGGAAGATGAGGACAGAGGAGAGGGATTTGGCTTTAGCAGAGTGGAGTGCCTCAGTGATCGCGAGCAGGGGGGTCTCAGTGGAGTGGCCACTCTTGAAGCTGGACTGGTTGGGGTCATGGAGATTGTTGTGAAGAAGATAAGTGGACAGTTGGGAGCAGACCGCCCATTCCAGAGTCTTGGCGAGAAAGGGAAGAAGAGAGACGGATCGATAGCTGTTCAGAGCAGAGGGGTCAAGAGTAGGTTTTTTGAGCCGGGGAGTGACTCTGGCCCTCTTCAGGGAAGAGGAAGAGAGGGAGGTGTTGATTAGAGAGGAGAGAAAAGGGAGAATGTCATTAGATATAGATTGTAGAAGGGGAGAGGGCAGGTGGTCGGGCGGTGGGATGTAAGGAGTTTCAATGTGTGGGAGTCAGAGAGGGGAGAAAAGGAGGCTTGGGAGTTGGGGAAGGTAGGAGGGTCAGCAGGGGGAGAGGGTTGGGAGAAGGAATTGCGAATGGCGTCAACCTTCTTTTCAAAGAAGGAGACAAAGTGATCAGGTGCGAGTGATGAGGGAGGTGGGGGGGGAGGGGGGGCCAGAAAGGAGAAGGTTGAAAACAGGTTGCGGGGATTAGAGGCGGCCGCATTAATTTTTGAGTGAAAGAAGGAAGATTTAGCTAGAGAGACAGAGGAATGGATAAGAGGGCATGGAAGGAAGCCATATCACTGGGGAGACAGGACCTTTTCCATTTTCTCTCCGCTGCTCGCAGTTTGGTTCGGACAGCTCGTAGAGCATCAGAAAGCCAAGGACTGGGGGGGAGGCCTGAGCTAATTTGGTGGTGAGGGGACACAGAGAGTCAAAGGAAGATGAGAGGGAGGACATGAGAGTTGTAGCAGCATCATCGGGAGACAGTCGAGAGAAAGACTCCACGGATGGTAGGGAGGAGAGGATTGTAGATGAGAGGGTGGAGGTAGACAGGTGGCGTAGGTTCCGCTGACAGGTGACAGTGGATGGTGGGAGAGATGGATAGGTGTTAGAGGAGAATGGAAGAGAAAAAGAGATGAAGGAGTGGTCAGATATATGGAGTGGTGTTACAGAGAGGTTGGTTGTTGTGCAGCTCCTTGTGAAGATGAGGCCAAGAAGGTTGCCTGCTTTGTGGGTGGGAGGGGAAAGTGTGAGGCTAAGGTCAAAAGAAGGAAGGAAAGAAAGGTAGACTGGGTGGACTGAATTGAGATTGAAGTCACCCAGGAGGATGAGGGGAGTGTCATTGACTGGTGAGGAGCTAAGGAGGATGTCCATCTCATCCAAGAAGCTCCCCAGAGGACCCGGGGGGCGATAAACAACAATAATAAAGAGATTGCATGGGAAACTAACAGAAACCACATGAAATTCAAAAGAGGAGAAGGAGAAGGATGAGGAGAAGACACTAGATCTCCATGAGGATGAGATTAGGAGACCTGTGCCACCTCCTCTGCCAGAGGTTCTGGGTGTGTGGGAAAAAGAGAAGGCAGAGGAAAGGGCAGCCGGGGTGGCCGTGTTCTCTGGTGAGAGCCACGTTTCAGTTAATGCAAGAAAGTCAAGGTTGAGGTGGGAGGCATAGGCTGATACGAAGTCTGCTTTCTGGACGGCGGACTGGCAGTTCCAGAGGCCACCAGCCACACAGAGATCAACACCAGCGGATCTGGGAGGGAAGATGAGGTTTGAGATATTCTGGCCATGTTGGCGGGAAGCAAACCTCCTACCTGACTGGGACCTGGGGAGAGGAGAGAGGACAGGAATGGGAAGGAAACACATGGAGGGAACTAGGGAGGACAGGAGGAATACTACGCAGTGAAATGAGGGCGGGCAGCAAAAACAAAATAAAACATCAGGCTCTCAGACAGCCTCGATGAACACCCGTAGATAGACACATCTCAGCAGCAGCGGGAAGGCCTGACTGTTGGTTTAAGAAATGCGCTCAGAGGTAATGTGTGCATGTGATTGGATGAAATGAGCTGCATTCCATTCCATTTGATTACACTAACAAGTCTCGTAGTTTGTTCTGAGTCCACTATGGGAGTATGGGGGATTTGCTTGGTGTCTTTTCCTGTTGTTAATTGGACTGCATGAGCTGACTGGGTTACTGGAGGTAAATAATATTTACTGCTAAAGTGGCCCCTAGACGAAGAGTTAAGTGGAAGCCCCCTGTTTCCTGCCCTCTCTGGGCCAAATGCAGAAAGATCACATCTCAGAGGGCATTGGGTAAACGGGTGAGGTTCAGTGGTAAGGTTACTGGGTGAGTAAGCTTGTGCCTCTGCTTTTGGATTTTGGCCAGGCTGCTACCCACAGCCACAGTCCTGGACAGAATGCCGGCTAACTTTGCACTCCCTGATCTGCTGTGAAAATGAGCCTGCACTATTATACACAAGGTTGGTTTGCAGGGTTGAGGTCAATTTCAATTCAGTTCAACGGAAATAAATTGAGATTTGGTTAATACATTGAAAATGTCCATAATGTTCGGTGAGGAATGAGCAATGAATGACTTGATTTGCAATGTATTTCCTGACTGACTGAATAGAAATTGAACTGACCCCAATCCTGTTGGTTGGTGTCTTGATTAATCTTTTCTGTTCTGCTCAGTGAGATGCTCTTTTGTCTCCACTTCAGCTGAGACACCGAGTCGCAGAGCCGTAGCCTGGCTTCAGCATCGCAGACTTGCCAAAGATGTCTACAGACGAAATGCTGTGCGTCAGGGAGATTTTGGCATCACCGTTGCTGCCCTGGAGCTGCCAGGTTAATTATGAAAGGTTTCACTCTTCACCTGCCTATTCTCTGGAATAATGATGTCCGGAGCATCCATCGTTTCCCTTTGGGCAGACATAGATCAGCTTAATTGCCTTTAATGTAGGTGTGGTGATCCTTTGGGCTTTTAAAAAATCCATTATAAAACAAGACTTAAAATCCCATAAAGGGAAACATAGAGATGCATGAATAAGCAAAGTACACTCAAGCTTTAACAATAACTTTAGGATTGTTTGATGTGCAAAGATTAGCATACTACAGTATAGTACACTGTGCTCATGAATGCTTTTTCGTGTTTTTCTCAGCTACAGTATTCACTGTGCAGTGCCAATACAAGCGGTAGCCACACTTTAATAGTTAATGGTGCCACTGGGTCTTCTGAATTACTGCTTTAACAATCTGTCTCGCTCATAGCCCCAGAGGCAAGGGTACCGGGATCTTTGGCAACCCTAAACATTCATCAATATGCTGCTACCTGATACTGTGAGCCTTGGTGTAACTGTGTAAAACTGGGAGGTCTCATCTGGAGCCAAACTTCAGACAATGAGACAAAACCCTGGTCACCCTTTACACATCTTGTGTGTCCACCTTCCCCCTATAATGTTTCAATTCTGGATGTCACTGTAGCTGAGCTGGTAACATAATGCTATTGCTGAGATATTCTGTGCCGTCTTGTTTTGGAGGATTCTCGCTGTAACTGACCAAAGCATTGGCTCATCTGTTTAAAGGCAGCATTGGCCCTGGCACCCTGAACACTGTTGCCATACCTGCAGTAGTACCCATTTCAGGCAGCAGTAGAATAGGGCAGATGAGTGAACTGGTGACATGATATTATCTGGTAAAGACAGAATAACATTTTGAATGAAATGCCTTAATATTGGTATGCTGTACGCAGATAATTATGAAGTGAGTTTGAGGAGAGGATGAGTGGCCAGCTTCAAGGACAGGCTCCTCTTCTCCCAGATTCATTTAAAGAGACTTGTGTAGCCTACTCTGCCTGGCAGAAGTATCATGAAGCAGGAATACTGAGTTGGCTCGTTAAATGCACAAGTAAAACCTGGAACCTTCCCAAACCTTGAACATGGACCGAAGTAAAAAGAACTGTTTGCTCACTCACTGATATACACCCCTGGGAAACCAGACTCATGCATCACTGAAAGATTGAGCATTTAAAAAATGTATATTTGTGCATTTTAACGCCACCTCATCCATATTTACTTGTAACTTGTAACTAAAAATGGCTTCCTGCTATGCCCTCAATGTCTGTTTGTTTCGGTGTGGGTCTTGTTTTGCCGCTGTAGCCTCACAGGGTGATTTGTGAATGAATTGAAAGCATTATCCCCGGGCTGTGTAGTTTTGTCTCATCACAGTGCTGTCATGGGCCGTGAGTCTCTGTGCCTCCGGCGCATCAAAGCCTTCTCGTGAGACGGCTCGCCTGACGCCGTTCACACCGCCCAAGCCGCAAAATAAATTGTCTTTTCGGGCGGAGAATCAGCAGTCAAATCTGCGGCGGTCCGATCTGCGGCGGTAAGGCTGCGGCGTGGCGGCGGCCGGCCCCGGAGACTGCAGCTGCCGCGCGGTGGAGAAGGAGACCGCAGGGCGACGGCGGGCTCGCCGTGAATCCCGCAGAAGCAGCAGCAACTCCAGTCCTGCGGTCAGGCTTCAGACCAAACACACTATCAGTGACATCAAGGCTCTCAATGACATTGTTACAACCCCCTGCGTGATAGCAGCAGATTGAACAGCAGAGATACTGCAATCTGATTAGAGACCAGCACAACTTGAGAACGCCGTTAGAGGAGAGGAATGAAAGCCAGCAGTGCTGCTTGTCTTAAGAGCCGGGTTTGAGTATCCTTGTACAAAGTTACTTTGTGTGATTGTCATACTATCCGCGCTGTCTGTAATGAGTCATATGATGACTGTGTTTTCCATTTCTTTTCAAAACTTAAATGAAGGGAAGTCAAAATAATAGGGCAGAGGAACTGTCTTTTCTTCACATGCAACACGCAGCAGTCTATGCTTAGCCCAGATGTGTCACATAGTGTGATACTTGAAAAGAAAGGACACAGATCACAGTAATACTTGATTTTTTACATGTTAATTTCCCCCCAATTTAATACCCTATCTATTCCAATTATCAATTTCAGCTGAGGATACACCGTCAACAACCCCGTCCCTCGGCGGCCCGGATGGATTGAGTGATCCTGAGAACGACACGCCTTCTTCAAGCCGTATCGTCTCTCCATTGATTCCGAGGCAACTGGGGCGCTATTGTGTGCAGCAATTCTGCTGAGTTCCTCCCTCGGAGCGGCGAGCCAATTATGCCACTCCATGAGAGCCCGGCCAAACTCGGCTTTGGCAGGTCCGGTAATCGAACCCCAGTCATTGGGGTGCAACTGTAACAAACTGATGCCCGCATTAAGGTCCGTTACTTTAGCCATGTGCCACCGTGGCTCCTGATATACTTTCATTTATTCTTATAGAGTTTAATTTGCAGTTCATAATTGATTTATACAGTCCTCAAATCTCAGGTCAGAAAGTAATGTAGCTATTTTATATGCTGTATGCTAATTAGTTGGAAGACAAAAACACTTTAATATTGAAAACAAAGTCAACATGCAGAATGCTAATATTATAAATGTGTTTCTCTTTTAAACCAAAGGCTCTGCAAGGCTCTGCTTCTCCCACGTAGCCCAGGTAGTGCTCCCAGAAAATAAGAATAGCCAGCTTGCAGTTAATTATGACCACCCTTTGTCAGGAGTAGTGCTCAGGGAGACATCCTCCAGAATAGACTGCCATGCTTCTGACCCCCATTTCACATCCTACCAGCCAATAAATCAGCTGCAAGGGATGGGGCATGCCATCGGTTTGGACTCATTGTTCACACTGAGGGTAGTGTTTAATAATGCACTACCAAGTACATGAGCGCATTCCCCCTCTGGCAGGACTCTCCTCAAGTTTGGGTTGGACACAAGATGATACAAAATGGCCGCCATAGCAGGTGTGCCTGTCAGTTTCACCTTTGGTACGTTTAAGGTGTAAAACGGGTTGCTACATTTTTCTATGATTCTCTTTGAAGACTATGTTGACTCCAGACAAGTTGCAACCATCTTTTAGACATTTTTCCCATTTGGTGTGCGCTCCAGGTGTGTTATAAATCTAACTGTGGCTGTAATCAGAGGCAGCAATGAACAAATTTACGAATTAGTGTGGTAGGGTGTACAATCACCATATCAGCAGTCATAGTGACAGCACTGTGCAACTGGTTGTTCCATACAGCAGACAAGCTTCTATTGATGAAACCGGTTGCAGAGTTTTTCTTTGTGAATGTACTGTCACTCATGTACACCAGATCCCCTCCAGGAAATCTGGAGCGAGACATTGTGCCAGTGACCACCCTCTGCTGGAAGGAATTGTAATTACACCGCACTCCACACTATTCATGAGGAGCTGTTGCTATAAGGGGTACTCTAGAAAGAGAGCAGGTTTCCCTGGCAACAACAGCTGGTAAGATAACTGCCTCCTTCATTTGGATTGCGCCGATTTCCCATGGGGATTTATCCAGGGATTTATACCACAACATAAATCAAGTTGTGCATCGAGAGCATTCTATTTCATCAGCTAAATCAGCATTTGGAAAAGGGAAAAGAAAAAAACATTTTCTATGAGTACTACTGAGAAAAACATCCTTTATCTAATGTTCACTGTCCTTCTGCAACTCTCATTTAGAAACTGGTCATCAACAGGGATTGGCAAAAGTACATCAAAATGCATTAAAATGTATCTGTTATAAAATGCATCAGAACAATTGTATCTATGAGCTGCAGTTAGATTGGTGGAGGTGTAGCTCGCTTTAGTAGCTATAAATCTTTTTTTTTTAAAGAAGCAAGCAACTTGTATTACAAATATGAAATACATGATGCATGTGAATACATATTTCAGAAAGATGCATTTGAGATTCTGTCCATGTCTGGGGGTGGTACGGCTTCAGCTGTACCTTCTTTGTGTTGGATAAGGGGGAAGGCAGCGTACTGTGCACAGCAGTGTCAGGTAGGCAGAGTCAGACTGGATACACAGCCTGGGTGGTGCTCAAGAGGCAGAGCGCCCGAGGGGTTGATGGGAGCGCAGAGGGGCTGATGGGAGATGCAGTCCTGAGCTCTGTAAAAATATTACTCAGAAACTACTACTACTGCTACTGTCCAGGGAATGCCATTCTCTACAGATCTGTGATTCATATATCAGCTAGCTCCTCTGTGTGTTCATTCTGCCTACTATACCAGTCAATCCACATGCTGTACATGTCAGAGACAATGCATGGAATATGCCTTGGGCTGGAGTATGACCTTTTCTTTTGTCTTTGTCCAAAGCTGATTGTATAGTATTGTATTCATTACAGACAATTATTTTGGATAAAATATCATCTCAACCATGTAAGTACAACCTGAAAAAATGCTCTTGGTACTAAACTGGTATGGAGCATGGCATGCCCCACAAAGGTATAACCTCCCAATAGAATAGTATTCAATAGAGTAACATGACCTTTTCAAAATGAGCATGCAAGGGTAGGCCTACATCACCTTCTCCATGACCATCATGTTTCTCTTGTCAGAAACACGGACAATATGCAGTTTCAACAGCAGCATAGGATAACCCTGTCTAGTCATTTCTAGTGATTGGCATTACTACTGTCATTTTAGTGTCAAGTTCAATCATTTTAAATGAAAATAAAACTATACTCCTTATATTCAATGCTGCCAGATGAAATCAGAAATGAAGGGCAAACTGTGTTTACTGTAAATATAATGAGAAAATGGGATTGGGGATTTTGTCGTCTTTGTGGTCTTATTATGTTTCTCCATGTGAGTGAAACTGACCCTCTCCCACCATTACCCTGGATACCATGTTGGCTCCCAGGCTTATTATGATGGCTCATAGGGATGGCCAGCTGCCACCATGCATGCCATCACGCATGCCCCCATCAGACCCGCATAGTGTCTGTTACTGGATCAGTCCACTGTGCTGATGATCTAACAGTGACACATATGCCACTACAGTTAGATTAAATCCACTGTGACAGGAAATTTAACTCTCACTTCCATTAAATACACAGGTATGGTGTATTTCACTCTGGAGTTAGCTGAGGTAAATTAGGTGTGTTACTGCCTCTGTATTCTAAACATGTAATTTAATATCTCTTAAGCCAACTGTATTTGGAGTTTACTTTCTCGCATGTTTCTTATATATCCACCAGATGGCGCCATGTCACAAGTGATGGAAACCAAGAGAGCACATTCGATTCAAACTGGGAAACCTTTTCCTGTAATCAGATTGTGCTCAGATATCAGCAGTCATCCATCATATTTAGCATAGTTAAACATATTACCACTATTACAAGTCACGTGTGAATGTAAGAACAGGATTTGTCCATGAATCAAAGCTTCTATCAGTAATATATTTAGGGGAGGGTATGAGATTAAACTTTTAAAATTAAGTGAATATATGCACTGATTCATTAATATGATGGCCAAACAGGATTATCAACTCGTACTTAGAATAGTTGGTCACATTGCAGTAGTACAATTTTGAACATGAAGCATGTCAAAAACATTTCAAAAATGTTTTTTGTCTGCTGGCCAATGGCATCCTGTAACTTTGGCATGTATTAATTTGCAAGCTTTTGTAACCATCTGGGTAAATATGTTAATTTAGATGATATAAAACATCCCATAATTGAAAGGCCCCAAGAGAAATCCAGTATCCAAAGTAATTCTGTCGTATCGATGGACCCAAAGGAGAAATTGCATTGTTATGAGGGAGAAAGACAGAGATTCATAAGATTGTTTTGTGTTCCCTTCAACAGTTATGACAGCTACCTGGTGTGATTCTGTCTGATCGGTAGCACTTGTTTTTGTAGCTCCTTTTATTCATATTTTAACGTAGCATGCAGCATCACCCTTGTAACTCACTCCGGATCAAGGCCTCTGTCAAATAAATACATTAATACACTAGCTACAGTTAATTGTAAATGCAATGGAGTCCAAGGGGGGATTGATTGTGAGTACATCATTTTGTTTGTGGAGAATTTGCATGAGAATATTTGGAATATTCTTACTAACACAGCTCTTTTTATACTGTATGTAAGATTCCCAGTTACCATCTCTTTCCTCCCCCAAACATATGACATAATTAGGAGATGCAACCAACAGGAAGGATCAGGGACATTTTTTTCCCACATTCATACGTTCCATATAGTGTGGTATCCCCCCATTTACATAGAACAATCAAAGGTGGGGGTTATAAACAATTTTTCAATGCAGATAAATAATTGTACGGTAACTATATATTTTATTTCAAAATATACGTATTTCTTGATTGGACTGCGCCCATGTGAGGGAGAGAGAGAGAGAGGCCAGGGCAGCACCTCGGTCGCCCCTGCTCTGCGTAGGCATGCGCCCGGACTGAAGTTCAGGTACTTTCCTCCCCCACTTCCAGACTGCTGAGTCACCGCTCCACTGCTGCTCCATCCACCACCCCCGCGCTAACACCCACCCACTCTCCACACACACCCACCCGTACTCCTCTCCACACACACACACCCACCCATACTCCTCTCCACACACACCTACACTCTGCCAGCCGCCTCTCACTGAAACGCACTGCCCATCTAGACTGGACTTTTACAGTGACTCCGAGGTCACTTCCTTTATGACGCTCCCTGTTCACCGGGGATTTCATGCTCTGGTCCTGGAGGGCTGCAGTGTTTACTGGTTTTTGGTTTCTCTCAGACCATGCACACACACACATACGCACACACACAACTTATTTTAAGTCACTAGTTGAGCTTTCTCCACGCCCAAAAGTCAATGGAAACCAGAAAAACCTGCAGACATGTCCTCCTGAAATGGAGTTTGAGACCACTGCTCTGCACCGATGCTCACTCTAGTACACTGATTCGGGAAAAACATTGCACAAATTCTACAGAGGACCGCACATGCACACTGATATCCCTTCTGAACTACAGAGAGGTGCACAAATTTTGGCACCCCCGGTTTAAATGTCTGTTGCATTGAATCTGTATGTCTGAAATGGTACAGAGTTAAACACGAGACCTTTTTGCAAATTTTAAAGCAAGATTGCATCCCAAAACTTTTGCACTGGGCGTTTTTCCTTTTTTTATTATTTTGAAACTGTAAAAATGAAATAAAATTAAAATCTTGCTTTAAAATCTGAAGAAATGTATTGTTAACATTGTACCATTTAGAGGTCAAGTTCGCTTCTGTTCACTTCGATATGAATTTTTGGCTTTTTGACCAGGGGTGTGTAAAACCCAAGTTTTACACACTACAGTAACAGCCTGCAGTGCACTGCTGTACTACTTCAATCACATTCACTCAGTACACACACCCTTATACAATGAACAGTGTCCCAACTGACTGACCCTACACTCATAACTGATCCCCCCGCTCCCATTCACACACTCTGAGCTTGTACCCACTCTCAATACTGGCTCTCAACCTCTGAATTTCTATGGTAACTCAATCTGAGATGCAGCTTTGCACGTATCTCCCAGAATAGCCTTGCAGTTTCATTTCACCACCTGGCGTATTTTGTTTTTCAACTAGTAACTAGTGTGCGGCTGTTATAGGCATTGGCATGTAGGAATGCGCAGTGGTAACGTTAGTTTTGGTCTCTTCTTTATCAGAAACATGATAACCTCCTGTTCTTTGCACTGCAGTGCTGACGCCCGCACTAAACTTTCACCTGTTTAGCAAAAATAAATAATAAGATAACACTGTTTTAATACAATTGCTGTGTCGGTTTTATCGTTGCAAAATAGTACCTTCGGATTACATAATGTTGAGTCATAGTTTCAACGACAGAGTTAGGAACAGTCATTACATCCCGAGCCAGAAAGCTCAGATGATCCGGGCCACTTGAGTCTGTTTCTCTTTTTAGTTAAACAGGAAGTTGTTCCTTTTTTTTTTTCCTGGGTGATGCATCGCTGTGAAACGAGGTAAAGTGGCCGGTGATTTTTTTTTGCTGTATTTTGGTTTGGTGTAAACACGCGGTGTTACTTGTTGAATGGAGAGCACGCGTAGCGTCCTGTTCCCAGTGAGTCAGGGAGTACTCATGTGGGTGAATCAGCCTCGAAATATGGTCAGCCTCCCCCGTCCCATCCCCCGCCCCCTCACCCCTGTTCACCGCCCCCACCCCCACCCCGTTAGAGGGAAAAAAACAAAGCCCTCTGCTCCCGGCCTGCCTCCTCCGCACATATCCCTTCTTCCTCTCTCTCTCTCTCTCTCTCTCCCTCTCTCCGTCTCCCTCCCTCTCTCTCCCTCTCTCTCTCTCTCTCTCTTTTGGCAGGACCTCGATGTGAGTCACTTCCAGATCCAGAGGGAGTAGCTACTACTCACACTCCGAGGGGAAGCCCAGTGAAGGCAGAAATAGGATGTTTTTGACCAGATCTGTTTGTTGGTTTGGCTGCGTTTCTCTGCGGTTGAGACGGGGCCAAAAATGCACAGGGCAGAATGTGTCTGAGGGCAGGGAGAGGGGGAGGGGGGTGAGGAGGAGGAGGAGGAGGAGGGGAAGGGGGGTGGGGGCTGGGGGGACGTTTCTGAAATGACCTGAGACCACCTCAGAGTTTAATGGGACTCCCACTGACGCGGGAACGAGACTCAGAGAGAAAGAGAGAGACGGGGGGAGAGATGAGTGAATGGGAAGGGGATAGAGAGATAGAGGGAGAGCGGGGGATAGAGAGATAGAGGGAGAGCGGGAGACAGAGAGAAAGAGAGAGAAGGGGAGAGATGAGTGAATGGGAAGGGGATAGAGAGATAGAGGGAGAGCGGGGGATACAGAGACAGAGGGAGAGCGGGAGACAGAGACAGGGAGAGAGATGAGTGAATGGGAAGGGGATAGAGAGATAGAGGGAGAGCGGGAGACAGAGAGACAGGGAGAGACGGGGGGAGAGATGAGTGAATGGGAAGGGGATAGAGAGATAGAGGGAGAGCGGGAGACAGAGAGACAGGGAGAGACGGGGGAGAGATGAGTGAATTGGAAGGGGATAGAGAGATAGAGGGAGAGCGGGAGACAGAGAGACAGGGAGAGACGGGGGGAGAGATGAGTGAATGGGAAGGGGATAGAGAGATAGAGGGAGAGAGCTGTACGCTGGAAATCCTGGAGGCGGTGGATGTGCTTCAGGAGGAGGCTGAAACTTTAAAGCATTTTGACTTTTCAGAATGATATCAATCCCTTCTGCGTTCTGAGGGAAGGGATATTCGCTTCCGGCTTGCCAGACACAGAAAGTGCACCAGCTCTCTGTGTGCTGTGTTGAATTTAATGCAGAGCTACTGGGAGATTTTGTCTGTTTTAAAACAATGTTGTGGTGGTCAAATTATAATTGTATTATATTAGACTGTAAGTGATATTATTACATTCAGTTATCAGCAGAAACTACTCAACAATGAAAGAAGCCAATGTTCACTGAAAGAAGCCTTTTTTATTGTCTTTTGCTTTAGTTGTAAGGCCTTGACATTTGAGGTATAACATCCGGTGTCTAGAGCATTTGCTTATCAAATTATATCAAATTAATCGTCTATGTGGCTTAAATTCTTTTCCATGTAAGTTGATGAGTTGTTTGTGTGTATTGATTGGTGCGGGTCTGTTCTGTGCATGAGGTCACAGGAGCGCAGATGGAGTGATTGTGACCGATGCACAGACCTACAGCCTCAGGAGGAGCAGCTGAAGTCTGACCCAATGCCAACATCTCTGCACACAGCGGTAAAACGAATCCATCGGAGGGTAAACACAAAACCTGCAGTCCACCGTGCCGTCTAACAGAGTGGCGTCCCGTCACAGGAAAATAATAATACTAATAATTTGTTATTTTGTTGACGCTTTTATCCAAAGCGACTTACAGTTCATTAGAACAAGCAGGGGACAATCCCCCCTGGAGCAATGTGGGGTTAAGGGCCTTGCTGAAGGACCCAACAGCTGTGTGGCTACACTGGGGCTTCAGCCACCAACCTCTCGGGACCCATGTACCTTAGCCACTATGCTGCCCAGGCTGAATAAGCAACAGCTCGAAGCCCACATTGACATGCATTCGGACACCTCGGCACACCGGTAAATATGGCAAATATAATTCACCGAACGGCGAAAAACAGGAGGGTGCCCATTCCCCCCCAGCACACTGTGAACACAGCTGGGCCCCCCCCGGAACATTCCTCACACATTCCCCTGGCTGACTGCGCTTGGCCCGGCGCAGGGGGATGAATGCAGGAGCGAGAGAGAGAGGAAGTGTGCGAAGAGAGCGAGAGAAGGGACCCGGCGTGCCAGGCAAGCACATGCTGAGCAGAACATTGGATTCATTGAGAAAAAGCACACCCTTCTCCATTCATCCACATCCAAGCACTGTGAGTCAGCCAGGGCCTGGTGCTGTGCACACACACGCACACACACCTACATACATGCACACACACACACACACATACCCCGCAGCCCATCTCTGTAAACACACACACATGCATACATACACACAGGAGAACACACACACACACGTACATACATGCACACACACACATACACACACACAGACGTACATACACACACACACACACACACACACACACACACACACATACCCTGCAGCCTATCTCTGTAAACACACAGACATATACACACACACACACACACATACATGAACAGATCAATCCATATGCACACACACACAGAGAGGGACACACACACATGCATACTACATCCATCCCCCTGTCCTCATTCACCCAAGCACACAAATAAACAAACCCTTTCCTTTCTGCCATCAGGAAATAAAGGCACAGATACAGCGGTCGCACAGGTACCACAGACCACACTGCCCATCATAATGTACAGTCCCACATCCAGACATCCTGACACCCATATCACACAGACCCCCACACTGCCCATCATAATGTACAGTCCCACATCCAGACATCCTGACACCCGTATCCCACAGACCCCCACACTGCCCATCATAATGTACAGTCCCACATCCAGACATCCTGACACCCGTATCACACAGACCCCCACACTGCCCATCATAATGTACAATCCCACATACAGGCATCCTGACACCCGTATCACACAGACCCCCACACCTCCCAAACACACTATACCTGCAGAACACACACACAGACCCCCACACCTCCCAAACACACTATACATGCAGAACACAAACACAGACCCCCACACCTCCCAAACACACTATACATGCAGAACACACACACAGACCCCCACACCTCCCAAACACACTATACATGCAGAACACAAACACAGACCCCCACACCTCCCAAACACACTATACATGCAGAACACACACACAGACCCCCACACCTCCCAAACACACTATACATGCAGAACACACACACAGACCCCCACACCTCCCAAACACACTACACATGCAGAACACACACACAGACCCCCACACCTCCCAAACACACTATACATGCAGAATACACACACAGACCCCCACACCCCCCAAACACACTATACATGCAGAACACACGCACAGACCCCCACACCTCCCAAACACACTATACATGCAGAACACACACACACGGCCCCCACACCTCCCAAACACACTATACATGCAGAACACACACACAGACCCCCACACCTCCCAAACACACTATACACGCAGAACACACACACAGACCCCCACACCTCCCAAACACACTATACATGCAGAACACACACACACGGCCCCCACACATCACCTCATGTTTCCCCTCAGCGACAGTGGAGGGTTTCACCTACAAAGACCTTGTGTGTTTTTTCTGTCACCCTCTCTGTTGCCCCAGAAGCACCCTGGAAACAGTACTGAAACCCAGCGGCAGTTCATTTCTGAAAGACAGTAACACATATTCATGTGTGTAATGCACATCACTGTGTTTATAGGGTACTCCTATAAATTGTGGGGCGACATGGCTCAGGCAATAAGAGCAGTCGTCTGGCAGTCGGAGGGTTGCCGGTTTGATCCCCCGCCCGGGCTGTGTGACACCCAACCCCCAAATGCTCCTGACGAGCTGGTCGGTGCCTTGCATGCCAGCCAATCGCCGTCGGTGTGTGAGTGTGAGTGTGAGTGTGAATGGGTGAATGAGAAGCATCAATTGTACAGCCCTTTGGATAAAGGCGCTATATGGATGCCAACCATTTACTCCCCACAGCACAAGGTCACTGCAGACCAATATTTTTATGTTTTTCAGGGCAGCCGCTTTCAGGTACACAAACTGGTCTGTCCTGCAAACTTTGACCGGTTGGTCTATGCTCACCAAAGTATCAACCTCAAAATGTAATTTCAATATTTTAACAGACTGCACATTTCCCTTTTCAGGTGACTAAAGATGACTAAAGAGTCAGCAGCCAGTGGTTGTAATACCGGTACTTTCTGGCAGCCTGGAGGCGGTTTCTCTGGGTTTGTGTGTTTCCGAGGGAAGAGCTGGCAAGCACTGGCAGTAATGGTCGACTTTACAACTGTGGCTTGTTTTTGTTTATGTCCTTTGGCGCCCCTGCCGTAATGAAATGGGAGGGCTGGTGTTTGTTTTCGTTGTGACACACTCTGCTCTGACTCACTGTCCCGGCCACACTTCCGCACTCTGGGTACTACTGCTGGAGGCGGGGGGGGGTTATGTGTGGGAGGGCTGAGTGGCAGACATCCAGCCCCACCCCCACACCCACACTCTTCCCACATACACGTGCATGCACACACACACACACACACGCATTCACACACACACAGACACACACACACTCACACACACACACACACACACACGCACACACACACTCATTCACACACACACAGACATACACACTCACACACACACAGACACACACACACACACACACATACAAACACGCTCATTCACACACACACAGACACACACACTCACACACACTCACGCATGCACACACACGCGCACACACACACTCACACACACGTGCATGCACACACACGCACAGACACACACACACACATACACATGTACACACAAACATACACACTTGTACACACACACTTTTCCCACACACACACACACACACACACACACACACAGAAGCACAGACACACACACACAGGCACACACATGTGCACACACTTGCGCACACACACTGTGGTTGCACCCATGCTGCCTGTGACAGAAGGCAGATGTGGTCTAGCACTGCACATACTGTTGTAGCGCCTGCCTACATTACACACTATTATCAGCCTTCCAGCAGCCTTGCCTCCAAAGAAAATCAAATACAAGCTCTCCAGATAAACAGACTCAAGAGAAGCACATTAATTCAACTTTCCTCTACACTATTATTTATTGTTTACCTAAGGTTCTGATATTAGCACAAAAAAAGGAGAAAAAAAAGCAACTGAACTGCAATGTGATTATTGCCAGGGCCATACATTAACAGATTAGTAAACTGCACTGCATGTGCTCAGCTAGAGGTCCAGTTTCACAGATACAGATACCTAATCTGAAGGATTCACCATACAAAACTGGTGCAGGACTAAGCTTAATTTGTACTTGTGAAACCAGCCTATAATGTTGTGAAACCAGCCTGTAATGTTTCAGAACTAGTTTGGGGGCGAAAAGGGCTTGAACAAAGATTAAACAAGAGTATTCACAGATGCATTACCCTACTTGGAGAATGGACTGCATCTATATAGTGCTTCTTTCCATGTGCTTTACAATGAATGCTCACTCACCCATTCACATATGCACTGTACACACTCGCATACCAATGGCGAAAGGCTGCCATTCAAGGCATCAACCAGCTTGTCGGGAGAAATTGGGGTTAAGGACACCCCGACACATCTGGGGAGCTCGAACCGCCAACTCTCCAACTGCCAGACAACCACCTGAACTAATGTCGCCCCTTAGTAGAACATGCTAAAGTCAAGCCGTGTTATACACAGTTTAATACATGTTTAATACATTATACATCCTCTGCACATCAATTCACAATTCATGGGATATTCAGGACAGCTGAAAGGTCTATGCACAAACCAGGAGAGATTTAAAGCCAGCAATCAGGGGGCAGGCAGGACTTACAACATACATATCAAGTTTCATACACAAATGGTATTCTCATGACAAGTTGTTGGCATTAAAAACCTGTGCATAGAAAATCACTGAACAAACTGAACAAACATTGTGAATATCAAGAGACTCAAAGACCAAATTAATGAATGCAAAAAACTATAAAAATTATTAGTCACCTCAAAATATGTTGTGAATAAAAATGCGAAGAAAGTTATTCCAGTGACTCTGATACTCGATGTCCAATACTGTGAAGTACTGAGCACGTCTTATCAAGCAAAAGCAAGCATTGAGGGAGAAGATCTTTTTTACTATTTTATGGACCTATTCCTGTCAGAAAATATAATATTTAACTGTCCTGGTTATTTGGGTAACCTGCATTATTTGTAACATAGTCTTGTTTTCCGACATAACTACTGCACTTGCAGCGTATGAGATGTAAAAAAACATTTTCATTTCTTTATTGAAAGTGAGTGTGGGAGGCGGCACGGATGGTGCAGTGGGTAGCACTGGCCCCTCACAGCAAGGAGGTCCTGGGTTCGAATCCCTGTCGGCCGGGGCCTCTCTGTGCGGAGTTTGCATGTTCTCCCCGTGTCTGCGTGGGTTTCCTCCCACAGTCCAAAGACATGCAGGTTAGGCTGATTGGAGAGTCTAAATTGCCCATAGGTATGAGTGTATTTACATTTACATTTTAGTCATTTGGCAGACGCTTTTAATCCAAAGCGACTTACAAGTGCATAGGTTCTACCATAAGTCAAAGCATCACATCCAGAAACTAGCAAAATACACATGAAATGCTGTTCTAAACATAGTTGTCATCATAAGTTTTTTTTTTGGGGGGGGGGGGGGGGGGGGTTAGACAAGGATAGGGCTATCAGAAAGGAGGGGCAGGGGAAATCAGGAGGGAGGACTAAAGTAGAGTTTGAAGAGGTGGGTTTTGAGTCTGCGTCGAAATAGGGGGAGGGATTCTGCTGTTCTGACAGTGGTAGGCAAGTCATTCCACCACTGAGGAACCAGAGCCGAAAACAGGCGTGAACGTGCAGCTCGACCGCCAGGTGCACGTAGAGAGGGAACCATAAGGCGACCAGAGCTGGCAGACCGGAGTGGTCTAGCTGGGGAGTAGGGAGTGATCAGGGATTGTATGTAAGGTGGGGCAGTCCCCTTAGCAGCCTGAAATGCCAACACTAGGGCCTTGAAACGAATGCATGCGGCAATAGGAAGCCAGTGGAGGCCAGAAGCGGGGTGACATGAGCCGACCTGGGCTGACTGGTGATCAGGCGGGCTGCAGCATTCTGGACCAGCTGGAGGGGCTTGATGGCACACGCTGGGAGACCGGCTAGGAGGGAGTTGCAGTAATCCAGGCAGGAAATGACGAGCGCCTAGACTAGGAGCTGGGTGGCTTTCTCAGTCAGGAGATGACGGATACGGCGTATATTATACAGAAAGAACCTGCAGGTTCTGGCAGTGGAGGATACTTGTGGAGCCAGGGTGAGGCAGTTATCAAGAGTCACCCCAAGATTCTTTGCCGTACGGGAGGAGGAAACTACAAAGTCCTCAACAGTCAATGAGAGGTCGATTGACGGAGAGGACTTAGCAGGGATGTAGAGAAGAGGAGCGACCAGAGAGGTAGGAGGAAAACCAAGCGAGTGTATGAGTGTATGAGTGTGTGAGTGTGTGAGTGAATGGTGTGTGTGCCCTGCGATGGATGGGCGAAAGGCAGGTGCAGTATGCTGGGATAGGCTCCAGCCCCCCTGCGACCCTGTTCAGGATAAGCGGGTTAAGATAATGGATGGATGGATGGAAATGGTGAGTGTGGCAAATTGGCTAGTGGGCGAGAATACAATACTGACATTACTTCATAATAGTGTGTATAATAATGAGTACACAATCCCATCCTTACATAAGAAATGACTACTTCTGGTGACCAAACTGACCACAGTGAATTGTATTTGCCAGTCATGAGAGGCTGTTAGAGTCAAGTGGTCTCTCCTATTAGACAGCTTGGGAATGCAAGAGTCGTACAGACAAAATAAAATCACATCATTGCTAAAATACTTGTATCATGATTACACTGGTAATTCAGTTGGTATTCTATTTTTTAATTATAAAACATTGTAAATGATTTCAGTGACACAAGTACAATGAACGTTGCTTTCATTGTCAAATTAAGACGAGATTCCACTTTCATTTCATTAATTACTTCATGTACAATTGCATTTCTTATTGAACCCGACTGGGATGTTAAGAAAATCTGAATATTGGTGGAAAAATTGTACAATAATATCCAATGCAGAAATCCAAGTACTACAGCATATACTTGAAATACCTATATATATACATACATATACATATCCATGTCCATGTAAATTGTTCTAAATATATATATATATATTTATATATATATTTAGAACAATTTACATAGATAAGGATATCTATGAAGGTAAACTTGCACATATTTTGAATGATTCAATGCATGTTCTTTACACATTAATGGTAGTATTACACAAAGGTAGATTAATAACTTAACAGAAGCTCTTGTCCAGAGCTTATCCAATTTACAACAGTGGAGAGCATCAGCGCTTGTCTCAGAAATACAAGAGTGAAAAATAGTTACAGAAGGACTACTAAATGATGTAGCATTTGCTTTACTATAGCAAAAAAAAGAAAAAGGAGATAATGCAGTAGAGTAACTCACACCATAAGTCTTCCGTTTTTTAAATGTGTAAATTGCAGTGTCTGGTCCAGTGTCAACCTTAGGAATGTAAGGTTGATGTTCCATTAACAATGTTCAATTGATAAGCTGTGGGAGAGCTAGCCGGGCAATACACGTCCCTACTCCATCTGAGATAGAGGCCCATTATCACTGTCCCCATGTCCCCGGCCCGGGCCCCTGGGGTGACCGGGATGATGAGCCCCATCAGGGCGTCCTATAGGTGAGTTAAAGGTGGGGTATTTCCTGCTCATGCTCTCCATTTGATATTGAACAGGATGCCATTCACAGTGCTCAGAGGTGCCAAATCACCACCACTCTGTCTTTGTGTGTGTGTGTGTGTGTGTGGGGATGGGGGATTCATTTATCAGGAGTGCCCTGTACCCCTCACTGTAATATTGATGGGTCTATGTCCTTGTCTTTGTCAAGGCTTGTCATTTGTCAGAGTTCCTTAGCAGGTATTTCTTATGAAGTCATACAAGGTCAAAAATAGTGCAGAACCCTCCAGAGGAATCACCAAAATCCAGTCTTTTATTCTAGCTTCTAAAAAGAAGTAGATTCGTGTATTAATGCAAAAAAAAACAAAAAAACATTTATACATTTTCATTTTTAGAATGAAATGATTAATGTGACTTATTGGCTGCCTCAGCTATCTCATGGCACATTTATTGGAAAAGCACCCCACTTATTGCAAAGGTATGATGAATGTTTTTTTTTCTTCTTGATTTCAGTAAGAGTACAGGCCTGGGCCTCCAGCTATCTGAGCCTCCCATTTGCCAGTCCTCGCCCAGGCATCAGGGAGTGATAAAGGCTTAACTGGACTGAAAGGGGCTGCTTTTCATGTTCCTCATGAAAGGAAAGTGGTTGTTTAGTTCCCAGAATGCACTGTATTGCAGAGTACAAGGGCATCTATTGATACGTCACTTAACAAATTTCCTTAACAATAATCGCAAAAACGATTTATTTATTGTAGTTTTTGTATTTATTTCTAGAAAACACATCTCAACTGTAACGGCAACATAATATTTTTTTCAATTTTACCATTTAATTATTTTTAAATATCTTAAAAATCTAACTTTTTTTATTCTAGTGTGCTTCATTAGTTTTCCTTGGCTAAGTCCTTCACTCACTTTTGATTGTAAAAAATAATGTCCACTGTGTTGCTTTTTGGTACGTATATTGTGTATGTGTTTTATTTTTTAACCAATTCTAACAATCGTGTTATGTGATTCTTTATAGGGTAACACAACAACAGGGTATTGTGCCCACAAATTTACATCAATGGAACACATAATAAATACCTTGCACTGAAAAACTATTTAATTGATATTGCAATTAGGGCCGTGGACCCCTAGCAAGCAAACATTCAATTCATGATTCTTCTCACTTGTACAAAAGCAAATCTTGAATGAATTTCACTATTGTGCTATGTACTTTTCTGTACGGTGGCAATGCATGTCACAGTGGAAGGGTTTACATTTTTCCAAGAAATTGTGCTGTGATTGAGGGTTAAACCAGTGAATATGATGTGAAATACATTTATCTTCATCTTAAAGTACAGCACCAACGTTGTTAGGTGTCCTGAAGCATGTTTTCTTATTTACTGTTCGTAAATACTTTAAGGGGTAATACACATGACATCATGTATTTTGTTTCCTAAAGCTTGTGAAAATGAGCAGTTTCTGAGATACTCAAACCACCCTGTCTGGCACCAACAGTCATTCCATGGTCAATGTGAACATTAACTGAAGCTCCTGACCTGTATCTGCATGATCTTATGCATTGCACTGCTGCCACACAGTTGGCTGATTAGATAAGTGCATGAATAAGTGTACAGGTGTTCCTTATAAAGTGCTCTATGAGTATAAGTAAAAGTAACATAAATAAAAAAAACAGTAAAATCTAATTAAGATGTAACACTGCATTTTGTGCTAAAAAGAGCCATGCACTGCCACCTAAAGGTGACAAGTTTAAGATGGGTTTCACCTGGACCCCAGCCCTTATTCAGAACAAAGTCCCATGTCTGCCTCACTTCTTGAAGTATTCTGCATTGAAACTGCAATGTCCTGCAAAAATGAGCTTGCTCACCCCACCTGCAGTCGAGTTGAGACAGCCTGGACCAGATATCCTAGATATCATTTCCTATGGTGCCTTCTTCTGTATCTTAATTTTTCAAGATAGGAAAAAAATAAAAATAAAATAGCAGCTGCTGGATGCCAGAAATCCAAGCTATTCACCCAATGAGACCAGGACAAAGACTTCCACCTTTGTGCAAGCATCTTTTTAGCTGCAGTGAGGCCATTTCTTCTTTCTTTCAATTACAACAAGCAGGATAAGTCCAGCAGTATTCTTATGTTACCCTCCATAACTAGCATGGGTTGTATCCCTGTCTCTCAGAACACCACTACGTCAGGGAATATCTGAGGCCATTGAGTTGGATAATTTTTCCATTCTGTAACTGCATAATCCTATTCGGTTCATTTTAGACTTTCGTTTTTTGTAATTTGCTATTATATTAAAATAGCAGTGATATCTATCTTGATCTACGATGGGTCCCTATTCAGAACAGTGACAGACGTGGGATTGTTTTCCCCCTCGCTGGCTCCGCCTACGTGTGTGTGTGACACATTACAGACTGAATCTATCGCTCCTCCCACCGACTGTATCCCCTCCCTCCTCCCCCCCTGTACTCTCACGCGTTTTTTTGTTTTTTTTAATTGTGAAGTGGGCGGAGACGGGCCAAAAGCTGGTGTTGCTGTACACTTTAAATATGGGAAGGAGTCAAGATCGGAGCCGGCCCTACTTATCATATCTCCGCCCCTCCGTTGTTATATTCCTCACAAGGGAACCTCCTTAAATTGTCCTAAAACTCCCCCCGGTTGGCGCTTTTTATTCCATTCGAAGGGTACTACGCGCTATTTATAGCACACTTTGGACTGGCTCCAGGACCTGCAACATTTTTAAGTTTTTGGTAATTTATTCCTTCTATCTCATGACTTCCTTTGCGTCTAACTTCAGTTTTTTTTCTGTGGAGAGAAAAAAAAAATGGTTTAAAGGGCTGGGTTGTGTACTTATTTCCTCAGCCTTATATGCAGTAGCACTAGTTCAAGGCTTTAAACCGGCGAGGCAGACAGACAAGCAGGGAGCTTTTTGTTTTAATTTAATCAGAGGACATCACCAAGGGGGTGGGGGTAAGGACGGACATAGGAGCAGGGAATCCAACACGGCTGTTTGTGTGTTTGCGAGCGCAAAAACCGGCCTTGCAGAATGTGAGTGGCCACCTTTTGGATTCATTTGTAAATATTACCTTGATTACGAGTAACGTGTTATTGCATTTTTGTACGTTGGATCGACACATGTATCAATGTTATTCTAAATGGCACATGCTCCCATGTGCTATTTGGAGAGTTTATATAAAAAAGGTTATTTAGTTTGCACTGACCTGGGTTGCATTTAAAAGGACGACAGTGTTTGGTTATTCGCGTTCTGTTATCGGGTGCATGTCGTGCTTACCCATTTCTGTTTGTTCTAATGCATGTTCCTGTTCGTGTTAGAACTGCAGGGCATCCGTAGCGATTGGAATTGAAGAATTATCGCACACGGCTAGCTATAAAATGCCATTTTATACGTGGTCGATAGACATGGCGGGTCTTGAACGCTTTCGATTTCGTTTCGTTTTATTTCTGCAAGATGTATAGGGTTTCGCTTCACGGTTGCGCTGTGTAAACGTTTCGGCCTTTTGCAACATGGTTTTAACATTCAGTGTGCCGGTGTGTCGTTTATTCTACCACCTCACGTTGCGTGCTCCAAATTTTAGTTCCTTGCATTTTAACTGCCCGGCCTCATTCCATATCTAAGTATGCTAATCAAATTATACACTATGTAGTAGGCTACAATGAGTACATTCTTGTACGATTTGTGCATATATCTCTTCCTAACGTCCTCGTCCGTTTTGTGCTATCACAGTGTTTATGCGCAACGGGTGTATTTATTAAAGGGATAGAAATAGAAGTGGAAATGGTCAGTCCTACGGTAAAATATTAGGACGCTGTATTATCATGCATGGATATTATAGCTTCAAGATTCAACTGTATACTGTATATACATTCCATAATTGCCCTCTACGTCTGGCAGCCTATGTTCGTACAACTTGATGAGCGCTTAGTGGTAGAGCGCGCGCTCTTTTGCATGTTTGTGCATGCGCCCCCCCGTTTTAAACAGTGACCCCAGGTTGTTTGATTGTTGAGTTGCCGGTGAAGCGCAAGGGTTTTAGGCTACTTTCTCAATATGCATGCCCAATTATTTCCATTAAGATGACGGGAGAAGTTTATTTACTAAATGTCAAGCATAGATCAGAATGACTCCTCAAGTCTTTAAAATTTAGACTAGTTCTTCTCCAACAACTTATACATGCCATTTTTTATTTCAATCATTGAGGACCACTTATTACACCTACACGTGGCGCATTTACATTATCTCTATGGTGCACGTAAAAACGTCATTGTGTTTCTGTTTCTAGAGCTAATCGTCACAATGAGTGATACGGCCAAAGGCAATCAGGCTGTCTCTGCGAAAGACAAGGATGGGACGGAGAAAAGGGGCCGCGGAAGACCGAGGAAACAGCCGCAAGTAAAAAGTGTTGACGTAAGTAAAACTTATTTAATATAATAATAATTATTATTATTATTATTATTATTATGATTATGATTATGATTATGATTATGATTATTATTATCCGAACTTGGGCCTTAGACAGGGAACGTCATAACCGCTTCATTCTGTAGCTAGCTATATGGTTAACGTTCTGCGTTCGACTTTGTGAATTCGTTCTTCTGAATGACTTTGGTCCATTCATATCAACTACTCTATAGTTTGCCTTCAGAGTTTGCACTACTTGACTTCCAAGTGCCAGTGCCAAGCTTGGATGCACATTTTACTTCAGCTAATTCACTATAGCCCAAAAAGAGATGCGATATCTGGTTGTAGAGGACCACCTGGCAATGGGGCGTTTGAGGTGAGGAAGGAAATTGGAACTTTTGGTTGGGCAACCACATCTTTGGCAGTAGCCATTATGGGTGTGGCATTTTCTGTATGCAGTTTATCATATCTGCGACATGAGAAACATGATTAACTTTACCGTAAAAATGCATTGTATGCATCTTGGCTTTTGGACTGTCAACACTAAATTAGGTTGCAAATTTAGCCATAACATTCTCATCTTTAAAACTAATTTCATTGTTAACTCCTGAGGGGAGTCACAATTGTAGGGTTCTTCCCTTTTTGCTTCTTAAATGCAAAATAACATGCATGTCTGTATTGCACAGTAAATGAAATGCCTTCAGCTGTCTTGATTCATCACTCAATGAATTGATCGTGTAATTGATCTATCGTGGTTGTGTTTTTTTAATTTTATTTTTTTTTATTTTTTTTTATTATTATTATTGCTTCTTCATATTTGTAGTGATCGTCCTGTGGCCTGGCACATTGTTGTGTAGTGTAATCTGAGCTCTTTAAACCCATTGTAACCTGTATGCCCCGCCCCCGCCATTGTGGATTGGGGGCTTATAAAGGGGGTCTAAGCTGGGATTGGCCTGCATGGCTGTCACTCACTGAGGGTGCTGTTGGTATTCGATTACAGGGTTGCTAATGGCTGCAGCTGTAAACAGACCAGGAAGGTAATAAAAACCTGCACCGCCATAATATACGGCCGGATGCATTATTCATGTTTATTACCACTCCCTGGAGCCCCACCCCCATTATACCCTGTTCATGGCTTGTTCAGTTGTATTGTTCATTAAATTTCAGCCAACACACACCCACGTGTGTGTGTGCACACGCAACCACTTCTACTTCAACTATACAGACCCGCCCTTTTTTAAATAATAAAAATGTATATTTGCTTATATTGCATGTACATTCAATTTTTGGTACGTTATTGTGTTTTATCATTTGATGTTTGCAGTCACTGGGTTGATGACCATCATTTTATTTAAATCTGTGGTATTGCTTTTACTAGTGTTTCGGCTGAAAGATGATATCCTTAAACCTCTGGGTGATCTGGTGGCGGAGGCCTTGTGCATGGTTTGAATCGTTCAGAGGCAGAACCCCCCCCCCCCCCCCCCCCACTCGTTCCCATCAACAGCATGACAAAGCTGCAGCCCCTTCTACTCCAATGAACAATAAAGACCCACATAGCCACTGTTGGCAAGCAGGGATATTCAACCATGTCGTGTGCGGGCTAGATTCCTCCCGCCCCCCTCCCCCACACTTCCAATCGCAGGGTGCCTACCTCTTCTGTGGAGCCTCCCAGTAGTTCAAGCCTATTGTTTCTCAATCAAGCCTTGCGCTGCTAAAGGTTCGCAATTGCTTTACTGAAATGAATCATTCGAAAATTTAAGCCAACGTCTTGTTCTTGTAAATATGGTGGAAGTGGCAGCTGCAAGGTTGCAGGAGGAAACGAATGCTTGGAAACAAATGACACGCACAGCTTTCTGTCTCGATGGCCGTCTAGCCGGTATATGGATCCTCCATGTCACTGTGCCTGTGCGTTTTTGCTCACGTTTGTCATTTTCGCGTTCATTTTTGCATTTATTTTTGAACGGTTAAACCTTTGTGGGCAGAAGAAATATAGGTGCAATGGGTCTGCACCCACCAATGCAATGGCCTCTCGTTAAAACCTTAGTTATATAATTACAGATCATCTTGGTGTGTCTAAAATATTCAGATAATAGTCCCTCAAACTGACTGAAGGCTTTTTTTTTTTGTACATGCATCTTATGAAAGGGTTGTGTTGAGGTATGTTGTTCGGTTGTGTTCCACCTGTCTGTACTGTTCCCAGTAGATCACCCCGGCAGATGGGTGGGTGGGGACAGGGAAGATCAAGCCTGGTGTTTCAGTTGAACCTCAGGCCTGGCTGGTGTTTCCCCGGTTTTTTTCCCCCTTTTGTTTCTGCAAGGCGACCACCATTAGGACCGAATGGCTCTTGTTTTCATTCCCTCGCATCACCCGACAACACGGACGGGGACACGCACTGTCACCTTAACCTTTGAGCCCTCGGTGTGGGATGTTAATTTCACAGTTGTTTCGTTTGCGGAGCCCCAGCTGCATTCAGCAGCGCGGGACGGCTGCTCGCCCAAATGCCCGTTTTTGTTGTTTTTAGTTTAGTTTTTTTTGCGTTGGGTTCAGACTGGGCACCGAGGCTGCACAGTTTTGCTGTTCTGCCATCCAGCTTACTCACGAGGACCCCCTTTAGCAACTAGCTTGGCCTTCATAATGTAGTTGGCAGTGAGCGTATACGATATGAGCTCTGTGGCTGAATGAGGATGAAGTGAGGGTTGGTTTTGTTGTCGAGCGCTCCGTCTGTTTGAACGCCGTCTCCTCTGGGCACTGGCATTCTGGCCCGGACGCAGCCTTGTCCTCAGCTGAAGTGCTTACAGTTGTTACGGCTAATAGGACTTGGCAACCTGGGGCTGTGTACCACCTGTTAGTCTTAAAGTAGCAGCGGGTGTCAGTTGCGCTGACCTTGAACAGGGCCCTCTTTGTGTTGGAACAATCTTCCGCTGAAGAAATGGGGCATTGTGCTGGCCGTTTGACCGCACGGCCAGAGGTGCTGAACTTTCAGGTCCGGGCCGCTACGCGCGGGACCAGTGAATTCTAACAGCCCTCTAATAGCCCTCCTCCCTTCTGTTTCCTGCCCTGCTGGAGTCAGATCTGGGCTGGCCTTTTTGGGCTGGATTTTTACAGGTTCTGTGTCAAAGGTTTAGTAATTGTCTCCAACATGTACTGTGACATCATTGACTGTAGGTTTGTGTGTCCAGCCTTAACATCCCAGATGTTCCAGTTGTTTATTTGGGTGTGATGTTTGTATGCCCACTGCCTCCTATACTGTATCTAATGCATTGGTGTATGAACGTTTCCTTCCATGCAACATTTAAGTGGTTTCTTTGCTGTTGTTTGAAGCCAGTAGTCATGGCAAAGGGAAGAGAATACGGTTAACCTTGATGAAATATTCAGAATGGCTTAAGCTGGTGGCGTCTGGTTCATTGTTATGTATTTATTTTTTATTTTTCCTCCCCATCTTCACTCCTCCGCTGTCCTCTCAGGAGCCCAGTGGGTCCCCCTCTCCGAAGAGGGGCCGGGGCAGACCGAAGGGCAGCAGAAACAAGACCGCCCCCAAGAGCAAAGTAAGTACCCTCACCCCACCAACCCCGACCTCTTCAGTCTCCTGGCCACGGAGCCATTTCATCAAGACTGCAGAGAACTCTTTAATCTTTCCATCGTGCGCTGAATATCGGTTACATTTTCATCTGCCCGTCGCCGTGACCCCGTGGCCCCCCGGCCGGCCGTCCGTTTGAGACCCCAGCTGTCACTCCGCTTTCGCCCGTCGCTTTCCCCCCCCCGCCCCCCCGACCTCGCTGAGCGCCGTACCGCCATGTGCAGAACCGCCACCACACCTCTCCGGATCTCGTTTATCGAGCTCCGTCTTGAGCTGCCGAGAGCAGGCTACCTGCAGCATGAGATCTGAAGGGGGGGAAAAAAGGCGGTTGATGTGCACTAGCACGGCGCCTGAGTGTGGGGTGTGCTTTTTTTCCATGCGCGGCCCTTCACCTGTTTTCATTTCCGACAGCCTTCAAACCCCCTCCCCTACCGTTTGGCTATTTGAGGTTTTTTTTCACTGGATGTGCCACTTCCCTCTTAAGTGCCTACAAATTTAGCCAGCCCCCCCCCCGCTCTTTACATAAACTCTGTTACTGACTTGCTTTGGTGTCACTCGGTTTCCTGTAGATGCAACTGAAAGGCTTAGTTTGGTTAATTCCCCCTGATTTCCTGTCCCTCCGCCTCCAGTCGTGCGCTCGGTGCAGGTGCAGAGGCCGGTTGTGTGTGTGTGTGTGTGTGTGTGCGCGCACGCGCTTCCAAGTAAACCCCCCCCCCCCCCCCCCTCTGCACTGTTCCCTCAACTGTCACCATGGCAACGGCTGATTTCCCCCCTGCGCTGCGTCCAGGATGCAGTGTTTGTCAGTGCAGTGCGCAGGCTGGTTCTGCCGGCTGCTAGTGCCCGGTCCCACCAGCTGTCCCTGGGCCCTGACCAGGTGGCCCGCGAACCGGGCTGCCCCATGCGCGGCTCCTGTCAGCTTCCCAGATAATGGCCCATGAACCCGCCGCCCTCTCGCCATCTGTTTTCCCATTTAACGAGGGGCTCCCCCTAGTGGCGGCTCCGGGAGACTGCTACCTGTGCTGCGGGTGGCTCGACGGTGCGGAGAGAAGGGGGGGGGGGGCCGCAGCACTGTGATAAACTGAAGGTTTGCGGGGGTCATTTTATTTATTATTTTACTTGTTTGTTTTTGCAGAGCGTGCCGGTGTCTGCAGGTGGAAAACGCAGAGGAAGACCCAAGAAAGAAGCGGTAAGGATATTTAATCAATTTGTGTGCACTTATTTTTATTTCGTGTGTGTGTGTGTGTGTGTGTGTGTGTGTGTGTGTGTGTGTGTGTGTGTGTGTGTGTGTGTGTGTGTGTGTGTGTGTGTGTGTGTGTGTGTGTGTGTGTGTGTGTGTGTGTGTGTGTGTGTGGAGTCTTTATTAACTTTGAGGGGCAGGTGAGATTTCTTCACGACATCTCCCATACCTCCCACAGACTGATTGGTTTGCCATTATATTTCCGCCCTTTCATCAGGCTATCTGCAAAGACGCCTCATTTGCTGTCCCTCTTTGTCGAGGTCCTGTAATGGCGAAGGTGTGTGCGCATGTAGAGGGCTGTTGCTAGTAGCAACCTTTTCAAAACATTTGCATTTGGCTGCTTATCAGAAGAGGGATTTGGCCAGGGCTTTTTGTTCTCTGTGCAGAGGGAGTGGGACAAAGGCGCGTACATCTGAACGGCAGAGCCACCAAAAACAAGCTTTCTGCTTTTGTCACTGCAGTGGGGTCTGATTTGCGGGGGGGCTTTAACGCTGGACATACATTTGTAAATGGCGGCTAACAAATTGAAAGGTTTACCTGTGGGAAAGATCTGTCGACTGTCTGTCACTTAAGTTGGCTGTGGACTCAAACTAGTGATTCATGAATGGAGTATCTCATGTTTGACAGTTGGAATCCCATTTGAGGAATGTTCTTTTTTTTTTGCCTGTTGCTTGACCGACAGGACTTGGGATTGAGCCATTTTTAAAAGCCATTTGCCCTTGTTTCATGTATTAAAGTAGACTTTGTAAATGGGAATATGTTGCTTCAGAATTTGGCAATGGTGTTTAATTTATTTATTTATATTTGATTTTCTTCTCTTCCATATTACGTTGTCAGTGCTTCTGGTGAGTTTTCTGTTCTCTGGCGTATGTGGGTGATGTTCCAAACTACACTTTGGAACAAGACCGCAGCCTGACTTCAATTAGAGCCCCTTCCTTCCTATCGACCCCCCCCAGCCCACTCAGGCTTTACTCATCACTCGTTTGGCTTTTCTCAGAATTCCTTCTCTCTGAAACACCGGGCTGGCAGCCCTCCTCATTTCCTCCTTCGTTTCTGTCACTTAACTTGGGGCGCTCTGAGCTCCCGCCCAGCCCGGATTCTGGACGGCTTAATCACGCGGAGCCACAGGGGTCAGGCAGCCGCAGCACGCTCCAGCGGTCAGGACGGGCTGCGTGTGGCTGCTGGGACCCCCAAAGATACCAGCGCTCATAAGTTACCACAATGCTTTTTTTTTTTTTTTAAACGATGATCGTTACAGTAATACCTTCAATACTTTTGACTGCGTTGTTTTTTTTTTTGTGTTTAAAAAAAAAAAAAAAGTTATTACATTGTCATCAAATTACTTTGAAAAACACTTATGGCTCCCTTACTGTGGAGTTTTCATAGTATCTTCAACTTCAACGATATAGTGCTTGACTGGTAGCATTTTGCTATGTAAAGTTGTCATCAAATTGTCCTTCATTCACGACACAGTGCTTTTAAAAGCAGATCGGTGGCCTTTTTGTTTTGCAGAATGTAGTCCAGTAGATGTGTGAGGTTAGCCTGGGGCTACCAGGGGCTTGCTTCTCTTGGGGCCCCCTCCCCTAGTCGGCTGTAGTGGAATGACCCAAAGTTACCCATGCATGGAATTTTTATGAATGAAAAGTGCCGGGCCCAAGAGGAAGAGGGAGGGGAAGGGGAAGGGGGGGCAGGATTCCTGCCTGTGACTCACCAGTGCTCTGAGTCACTGGGCTGCTGTCCTGGCCTTCCTCCCATAGTCCATGCTCTCTGCGTGGCCCGGTTTGTTCCCCTCCCGGCTAATGAAACTGAAACTCCTTATTCCATTACTGAGTTGTAAAGGGGATGTTGTAATTCATCATTTAAAAATGTATTTTTGCACGACATCCTTCTGCCCTTTTTTATTTTCATTTTATTTTTTATTACTTCCTTCTCCCCCCTCTTCCCCTTTTTCCTCCCACTCCATTTTTCAACCTCCTACCTGTTCCTCCACCCCTGGCCATGTCAAACTACTTCCAGCAGCGAGCACACACCCACACACACACACACACACACACACACACACACACACACACACACACACACGCAGTACTTGTTTACTACACAGCGTCCATTCCTTGGCTCTAACTGTACTGTGGGAGAGATCTTCCCTCCCAGCCTCTGCCAGTGCGGGCTGGAGATCCATCGCTCCATCGGCACAGTTCTGGATTCCTTCCCGTTCTGCGTCTCGCTGTAGAAAACACCCTCCTTCCATTCATGGTAAAGCTCTGAGGTCTCACTTGTACAAGTGTACAAGTGTGGAGGGCTTCACTTGTGATCAATTTTCTTTGCTTGAGTTGCATGCTCTCTCTTTCTGTGTGCAAGCTGACCTGCATGAAGTTTGGGTTGGAGCTCCCACCCCCAGTCTGGGTTACGTTTCTCTCCCCATCTGTTTCCCACCCTGGCTCCTGTCGTTTCACAGCTGCAGCGTCCACCCAGCCGATTCTCAGTTTGAGGTTTCCCTTAGTTTATACCCTGCTAGCATGGGTATCCTTCAATATTTCTGGTGATCGAATATCATGCATGGTTTTTGTAGGATACTCTGTCCTCAGCGTAGACTTGCCGGTCTGCAGTCAATTATAGAGTGGTAGATATTAAGTTTATATACATATTAAGGATATACATGGTGAACAGGGAAGGAAAGGATTGCATTTTATTGTGTAGCCAAACTGCTGGGCTGCTGGTGCCGACATTGTGTCCTTAAGATGAAGGTGGAACAGTACTGGAATGCCTGAACTTGATGCTGTGCTCTGGGTTTCTTACCGTTTCACATTGTTGATCTGTGATGAATTCTAGAGACCAATGTTGACAATATGACCATCTTTTGACGCTAATGTCTGCAGTACTCCTTGCCTTCAAATGGGCTGGTTAAAAATGGACAAGCTAGGGAAGGAATGTGCTCTGACCAGGTCTCTATTTTCAGGAGAAGGAAGAGGAGCGGGCATCCCAGCAGTCTTCTGAAGAGGAGGATGAAGAGGAGGAAGAGCAGTAACTAGTTTGCAACCCGCACTACCTCATAATTCAACTTGCTGACTTCCTGTCAACCGGAGCTGGACTGAACTCCAATACAGTTGCATTAAATCCCTCTCCCCCACCAAACCCCAACTCCTTTATATATCCTGGTTGTTTTTTCATAGCCCCCCATCACAAAGGGAGGTGTACACACAGGTAACCATCCTGCTATCTGCAACAGCACTGGAAAACAAACTAATGTTTTACATGCATATATATAAAAATGTATACCCTGAATATCTATGTTTATATATATATATATGTGTGTGTAAAAAAACAAAAAAAACAAAACAAACTGACTACAGTTAACTTTCCGAATGGGTTTTTGCAAACCGTGGTCTTTTATACTGGACAAAGGTGAATTTGCCTACACTTACATTGTTTTTAATTGTTTTTTGTTTGTTTTTTTTCCTTTTAAGTTTTGTGTTTTGGAGTGATAATTCAAGGTAAACAGATCTGTCCCCTGCACCTACTTGACTGCTAGTTTGGAGGTAGCAAGCATGTTCTAGTCAATTCTCCCTCCTCCCTCCTTCCAGTGTAACATTTTTGTAAGCCTCTGCAATTGCCTAACCCCCCCCCAATCAGTATGAACGTTTTATATACATTGCAAAAGGGTGTCTCATTAGGCAGTTTCCGCGATACACAACCTGACAATGTAATCTATTGTCAGAAGTGGTTAGGCTGTGTGTTGGGCTATATGGGTGTGACTGAATCATTCTGATTTTGTTTTAGTTTTCAGTTTTTGTTTTTTTTTGTACAACTTATTTTGATACAACAAATAAAAATACGCTGACATGATCTGTGAGTTCACTGGGCTCCAGCTTTCTCTCCTCTGGTTCAGAAAAGCATGCGTGAACCCAATGCTGAAAATGGAGTCCTCTCGCAGGAGCCAGGCTGAATTGCGAGTCCTTTGTAGGTCAGCTGCTAGAGGCCAACCCCTGCAGGCTTTC